>NC_091163.1:1653945-1721288 GCF_040958095.1 Procambarus clarkii | reverse complement strand
CCGCATAACTCCCCTCCCGCATAACTCCCCTCCCGCATAACTCCCTCCCGCATAACTCCCCTCCCGCATAACTCCCCTCCCGCATAACTCCCTCCCGCATAACTCCCTCCCGCATAACTCCCTCCCGCATAACTCCCTCCCGCATAACTCCCTCCCGCATAACTCCCTCCCGCATAACTCCCTCCCGCATAACTCCCTCCCGCATAACTCCCTCCCGCATAACTCCCTCCCGCATAACTCCCTCCCGCATAACCCCCCTCCCGCATAACTCCCTCCCGCATAACTCCCTCCCGCATAACTCCCTCCCGCATAACTCCCTCCCGCATAACTCCCTCCCGCATAACTCCCCTCCCGCATAACTCCCTCCCGCATAACTCCCTCCCGCATAACTCCCCTCCCGCATAACTCCCTCCCGCATAACTCCCCTCCCGCATAACTCCCCTCCCGCATAACTCCCTCCCGCATAACTCCCATCCCGCATAACTCCCTCCCGCATAACTCCCTCCCCGCATAACTCCCCTCCCGCATAACTCCCTCCCGCATAACTCCCTCCCGCATAACTCCCCTCCCGCATAACTCCCTCCCGCATAACTCCCTCCCGCATAACTCCCTCCCGCATAACTCCCCTCCCGCATAACTCCCCTCCCGCATAACTCCCTCCCGCATAACTCCCTCCCGCATAACTCCCTCCCGCATAACTCCCTCCCGCATAACTCCCCTCCCGCATAACTCCCTCCCGCATAACTCCCTCCCGCATAACTCCCCTCCCGCATAACTCCCTCCCGCATAACTCCCCTCCCCGCATAACTCCCCTCCCCGCATAACTCCCTCCCGCATAACCCCCCCGCATAACTCCCTCCCGCATAACTCCCCTCCGGCATAACTCCCTCCCGCATAACTCCCCTCCCGCATAACTCCCTCCCGCATAACTCCCCTCCCGCATAACTCCCTCCCGCATAACTCCCTCCCGCATAACTCCCTCCCGCATAACTCCCTCCCGCATAACTCCCCTCCCGCATAACTCCCTCCCGCATAACTCCCTCCCGCATAACTCCCTCCCGCATAACTCCCTCCCGCATAACTCCCTCCCGCATAACTCCCTCCCGCATAACTCCCTCCCGCATAACTCCCTCCCGCATAACTCCCTCCCGCATAACTCCCTCCCGCATAACTCCCTCCCGCATAACTCCCTCCCGCATAACTCCCTCCCGCATAACTCCCTCCCGCATAACTCCCTCCCGCATAACTCCCCTCCCGCATAACTCCCTCCCGCATAACTCCCCTCCCGCATAACTCCCCTCCCGCATAACTCCCCTCCCGCATAACTCCCCTCCCGCATAACTCCCTCCCGCATAACTCCCCTCCCGCATAACTCCCTCCCGCATAACTCCCCTCCCGCATAACTCCCTCCCGCATAACTCCCTCCCGCATAACTCCCTCCCGCATAACTCCCTCCCGCATAACTCCCCTCCGGCATAACTCCCTCCGGCATAACTCCCTCCCGCATAACTCCTTCCCGCATAACTCCCCTCCGGCATAACTCCCCTCCGGCATAACTCCCTCCCGCATAACTCCCCTCCGGCATAACTCCCTCCCGCATAACTCCCCTCCCGCATAACTCCCCTCCCGCATAACTCCCTCCCGCATAACTCCCTCCCGCATAACTCCCTCCCGGATAACTCCCTCCCGCATAACTCCCCTCCCGCATAACTCCCTCCCGCATAACTCCCTCCCGCATAACTCCCTCCCGCATAACTCCCTCCCGCATAACTCCCTCCCGCATAACTCCCTCCCGCATAACTCCCTCCCGCATAACTCCCTCCCGCATAACTCCCTCCCGCATAACTCCCTCCCGCATAACTCCCCTCCCGCATATCTCCCTCCCGCATAACTCCCTCCCGCATAACTCCCTCCCGCATAACTCCCTCCCGCATAACTCCCTCCCGCATAACTCCCTCCCGCATAACCCCCCCGCATAACTCCCCCGCATAACTCCCCTCCGGCATAACTCCCCTCCGGCATAACTCCCCTCCGGCATAACTCCCTCCCACATAACTCCCTCCCGCATAACTCCCTCCCGCATAACTCCCTCCCGCGTAACTCCCTCCCGCGTAACTCCCTCCCGCGTAACTCCCCTCCCGCATAACTCCCTCCCGCATAACTCCCTCCCGCATAACTCCCTCCCGCGTAACTCCCTCCCGCGTAACTCCCCTCCCGCATAACTCCCCTCCCACATAACTCCCTCCCGCATAACTCCCTCCCGCATAACTCCCTCCCGCATAACTCCCTCCCGCATAACTCCCTCCCGCATAACTCCCTCCCGCATAACTCCCTCCCGCATAACTCCCTCCCGCATAACTCCCTCCCGCATAACTCCCTCCCGCATAACTCCCTCCCGCATAACTCCCTCCCGCATAACTCCCTCCCGCATAACTCCCTCCCGCATAACTCCCTCCCGCATAACTCCCTCCCGCATAACTCCCTCCCGCATAACTCCCTCCCGCATAACTCCCTCCCGCATAACTCCCTCCCGCATAACTCCCTCCCGCATAACTCCCTCCCGCATAACTCCCTCCCGCATAACTCCCTCCCGCATAACTCCCCTCCCGCATAACTCCCCTCCCGCATAACTCCCCTCCCGCATAACTCCCTCCCGCATAACTCCCTCCCGCATAACTCCCCTCCCGCATAACTCCCTCCCGCATAACTCCCCTCCGGCATAACTCCCCTCCGGCATAACTCCCTCCCGCATAACTCCCTCCCGCATAACTCCCTCCCGCATAACTCCCCTCCCGCATAACTCCCCTCCCGCATAACTCCCTCCCGCATAACTCCCCTCCGGCATAACTCCCCTCCCGCATAACTCCCTCCCGCATAACTCCCTCCCGCATAACTCCCTCCCGCATAACTCCCCTCCCGCATAACTCCCCTCCGGCATAACTCCCCTCCCCGCATAACTCCCCTCCCCGCATAACTCCCCTCCCCGCATAACCCCCTCCCGCATAACTCCCTCCCGCATAACTCCCTCCCGCATAACTCCCTCCCGCATAACTCCCTCCCGCATAACTCCCTCCCGCATAACTCCCTCCCGCATAACTCCCTCCCGCATAACTCCCTCCCGCATAACTCCCTCCCGCATAACTCCCTCCCGCATAACTCCCTCCCGCATAACTCCCTCCCGCATAACTCCCTCCCGCATAACTCCCTCCCGCATAACTCCCTCCCGCATAACTCCCTCCCGCATAACTCCCTCCCGCATAACTCCCTCCCGCATAACTCTCTCCCGGATAACTCCCCTCCCCGCATAACTCCCTCCCGCATAACTCCCTCCCGCATAACTCCCTCCCGCATAACTCCCTCCCCGCATAACTCCCTCCCCGCATAACTCCCCTCCCCGCATAACTCCCCTCCCCGCATAACTCCCTCCCGCATAACTCCCTCCCGCATAACTCCCTCCCGGATAACTCCCCTCCCCGCATCACTCCCCTCCCCCGCATCACTCCCCTCCCCCGCATCACTCCCCTCCCCGCATAACTCCCCTCCCCGCATAACTCCCCTCCCCGCATCACTCCCCTCCCCCGCATCACTCCCCTCCCCCGCATCACTCCCTTCACCTTCAGTGATTCTGCGACAAATTCTCGCTCAAGCCACAGATAACAACCAACTAGGAACAAAAACCCACTTGACCTGACCTTAACAAACAATGATGAGCTAATGAGAGACATCACAATCTCAGATACTACATACTCAGACCATAAGCTCATTGAAGTGTAAAGTAATATTAATACCTACAGTAGGTCATTAATACACACAGGGAATAGCTCAACTGACAGCTGAAGCTTACAAGGTCTGCTTGAAGCACGTACCTGTGAGGAGGGGCAGAAAGAGGACCACTCTAGAAAGAGAACGCAGATGACTGTACAGGAGAAGGAAAAAAATAACGGAAATGTTTCGGCAGACACGACTATCACAAGCAAGGAAAATAAGCCTAAGCAGAGAGATGGAAGAAATAGAACAAACGTTGAAGCGATCATATGAGTCTAAGGAAATGGAATTGGAACAGAAAGCTATACAAGAGATAAAGAAAAATCCAAAATATTTTTTCACATATGTAAAATCAAATCCAAAACCTCGACCAGTATTGGACCGTTAATTACAAGTGAAGGTTCGTACACAGAGGACAACAAAGAGATTAGTGATATTCTAAGAAGCCAGTATGAGGCTATGTTTAGCACACCAATACACAACATGAAAGTTGATGACCCAGACAGCTTCTTTATGAATGACATTCAAGCTGCAGATAATATAACGGATATTACCACAAACTCGGAAGACTTTGAAAGAGAAATTGACAATATGCCTATGCACTCAGCTCCTGGGCCGGACTCATGGAATTCAATATTCATAAAGAAATGTGGTTTCCCTGAGATTACCTTGAGGATATCTTGTTATCTTCTGGTTACCTTGCGATGACTCAGAGGATCAGCGTCTCCGCTGCCCGGTCTCTGACCAGGCCTCCTGGTTAGTGATCTGGTCAACCAGCCTGTTGCACTCAGCTATTTGTCGCCTGACGTATGAATCACTGCCTCGTTGATCAAGAATCCTTTGGCTGTGTTTATCAAGTTCTCCTTTGAAGACCGTGCGAGGCCGGCCAGTTATGCCCCCGATGTGTAGTGGAAGTGTGTTGAACAGTCTCTGACCTTTGACGATCTACAACACACACTGGCTGACCCACAGAAGGCGGGCCCAAGAGCTAAGAGCTCGACCCTACAGACACAAACAGTAATTAGGTCCACAGCACGCAACCTCCCTCAAACACCACCGCATCCACGCAATAATTCATCCATGCCTTCTCCCTCTAACATAGCCCCCTCCCCCACCAACATAGCCCCCTCTCCCACCAACATAGCCCCCTCCCCCACCAACATAGCCCCCTCCCCCACCAACATAGCCCCCTCCCCCACCAACATAGCCCCCTCTCCCACCAACATAGCCCCCTCCCCCACCAACATAGCCCCCTCCCCCACCAACATAGCCCCCTCCCACACCATAGCCCCCTCCCCCACCAACATAGCCCCCTCCCCCACCAACATAGCCCCCTCCCCCACCAACATAGCCCCCTCCCACACCAACATTGCCCCCTCCAGTAGTAGGGTTGGCGCCACACAGACGAATTTTTTTTTCTGGGAGAAAAATCCCCTGTGCGCCCCAAGGGTTTCAGGTAAATTTAGAATATCCCCTGTGCGCCCCAAGGGTTTCAGGTTCCAATATCATCTATGTGAGCCAGGGTTTTCAGGCGAATTTGGGCAGTCACAGATTTTAGAAGTATGGATTTCTTATGAGAAAAATAATTTCCGAGACTTAGAAGTTTGTTAAAGCCTTATGGGAGAAATTCAAATAACGTGTGTAGCACTTTAGGGCTTCCAGGAGAACTCTACGGACATATTTTACATGTTTTCAACTTACAAAATCGTCTATGTAAGCCTTAGTTATTCATATAAATTTAGAAAATCACCTGTGTAAGTCATTGTTTTCAGGGTTTCGTACATCACACCCCCCTCCCTCCCCCCCTTACCTCGCAATCTGTCGCCTCACCTGTGTTTACTTTACGCCCGGTCAGCCAGACCTCTTATCTTATGTTATCTTCTCATAATATCTGGACCGTCCCTCCTCTCTCTCTCTCTCTCCTTTCATTCAGTTCAACTATTTTCCAACATCGTATGTTTGCTCCTTTTCATTAAGCAAGTCAGTATGTTTGCTCCTTTTCATTAAGCAAGTCAGTTTTACACAAATAAATCATGTTAGTAAGCAAGTTCTAGCTCACGTTCCCCACCTTAGTCCCCTGTCGTATAAAGAATACTATCATTCCAAAATTTAAAAATAATCATATTTCAAATGTTGTTCAATACAGTAATTTAGTTACCAAGCTCCAGCTCTTGTCCTCCGCCTTAGCTCTCTCTCGTATCTTCGTTAGTATCAGTCCAATTTCCCTGAAATTTCTACCCTCTGTATTTCAGACATAGTTTAGTAAATGCAAACAATTATCAAACTCTAGCTCTTGTCCCCAGCTTAGTTCATTTGTACAAAATCATTAGTAACAGTCCAAATTCCCTGAGATTTTTAGCCTCTGTATTTCAGACACCATAAATAAGATCAAAACAGTTACCAAGCTCCAGCTCTTGTCCTCCGCCTTAGTTCTCTTTCATATCTTTGTAAATAAACCACCAATTTCCCTGAAATTTCTACCCTCTGTATTTCAGACACCGTAAATAAAATCAAGTCAGTTATCGAGCTCCAGCTCTCGTCCCCGCCTTAGTTCTCCTTCGTATCTTTGTAAATAACCCATCAATTTCCCTAAAATTAAAAGCAGACATACTTCAAAGTTAGTAAATAAAATCAAGTCAGTTATCGAGCTCCAGCTCTCGTCCCCCACCCTCTTCCACCCTCAAGTCTTTGTAAATAAACCATCAATTTCCCTGAAATTTTTTACCCTCTGTATTTCAGACATAGTAAATATGAAGTAAACAATTATAAAACTAGCTCTTGTCCTCTGTCCAAGCTCACTTTTGTAAAATCATTACTCTCAGTCCAAATCACCCAACTACATTTTCAGACATAGTAAATAAAAACCAGTTCAGTTATCAAGTTTCAACTCTTGTGCCCCAGCTTAGTTCATTTGTACAAGTTCTTTATTTTCCAACTAAATCACCCTGAGATTTAAGATCACCGTATTTCTAACGTAGTAAAATTAATCGGGGCATTAACCAAGCTCCATTTCCTCAGCCTTAGATCATCAGACATAAATATATTCGATCAAGTCCCTCTCCAGCCTATCTGTTTATCAGAGTATTTACTTTACCCTTCTCATCCCCAACGTATCAATCCCCAACGTATCAAAACCTTCAATAATCATACTGTATTTGCATATTTTTTCTATATTCAGCTGTGTTCTTCACATTTTATCCATGTTTTCTATGTTCACTCCATGTTCTTCAAATGTTCACAGTCCCATTCAGTTCATATTTTCACAAGTATCTCCATTTTTTCTGTAATCTTTCTCTTAGTCTCATTACTTTCTCTACAAATTCTAGTCATATTTTCTATGTTTTCACGTTCATCACATGTTCTCTTTACAACTTTTATACTCAATATTCATGCTAACTTCCATATTTTTTGTGTTCTTTGTCAATATTCATGTTCCTCTACAAGTTCATGTTCCTCACAAGATCACTTCGTTTTTCACCTTCACTTACATGTTTTCTACATTCTTTGTCATATTCTCCATGTTCTTCACAAGTCCATTGTTCATTCTTTGTATTCCCTATTCTCCTTATCATGTTTTCATGTTCTCTGTAAGTTCATATTCCCAGCATGTTCACTGTATTCATCAACTTTTTCTTACATGTTTTCTGTGTTCACCGTATGTTCACTGTGTTCATTCCCTTACTTAACCTCAATTTTTTTATGTTCTTTGTTTCTTCCATTCACTAACTAGTTCTTTGTCAAATATTAGCATCAGCAATACAGTTTCCTCAACAATTTTAGTCACCAAGTTTTTATTTGCAAAAACTATGTCAAAGTAATTCTCGTAGTCAACTTAATAGTTCTACCGGCCATATTCTTAAACAAATCTACAATTTATTCAGTTCCAAATTTACAAAGACAAACCTTTCTTGTAACTTCTTAACTAAAAATCTTTCGCCAATCAACTAAAAACATAGTCACTTTCGTCATTTCTCAACTAAACTTATTATCCAGTCAACTAAAAATAGTCAGAAATAACCTCGTTCAACACTGTTCTTAACTAAAACACCCTTTCTCTTAGCTGAAAATTGTCAAAGGAAACTTCTTTCAGCACTTTCTTAACAGCCGCTATGTTTCATCAAGAAAAAATTGTCAAAGGAAACTTTCCAAAACTGTTCATAACTAGCTTTTATCCATCGTCAATCAACTAAATAATAACTTTCATCATTTCTTAACTAAACTTATTCCCCAGTCATCAGAAAATAGCCGTGTTCTTCATGTTTCATTGTCATTTCATAACTAAAATTATCCATCAATCAACAGAAAAAGCCATGTTCATCATGTTTTGTCTTTTTGCTTAACTAAAATTATGTTTTGTCAAGTAAGAAAAAAATAACCAAAGATATCTTTCATCGCTGTTCTTAACTGACATTATACTTTGGGGAGCACAAAAATAGTCTCCCTCGTCATGTTTTGTCTTTTTCCTTAACTAAAGTATTCATCAGTCAACTAAAAATAATTGCTTCATCATGTTTCCTTGTCATTTCTTAACTGAAATATCACTTCTCTCATCTGAAATAGTCAGGATTAACCTCATTCAACACCGTTCTTAACTAAAGTAACCTTTTGCTTAGCTAAAAATTGTCAAAGGAATCTTTTCAGCACTGTTCATAACTAACTTTATCCATCGTCAAGTAAGAAAATATAGTCAAAGATATCTATCATCGTCGTTCTTAACTGACATTTATACTTTGTGGAGCACTAAAATAGTCAAATGTAACTTTTTCAACACTTTCGTAACTAAAATTATATGTCGCTAAGTAAGAAAAATAGTCAAAGGTGCTCTTCTTTACACCAAAGTTACTCTTCGAGAAATCAAAGACTCTCTTCAATACATCAAGGACTTACTCAAAGACACCAAAGTTACACTCTAAGACATCCTTCGAGACATCAAAGACTTCAATGGGACTCTTCCATTCATCAAAGACATTCTCTAAGCCCTCAAAGTTATTCTCAGCACAATCAAAAGTTATTCCAAGACGACAAAAGTCATTCTCAGAGCTATCAAAATTATTCTCGGAGTCATCAAAAGGTATTCTCTAACTCACTTTTGGTCATTAAAGTTAAGTTCTATGTTATAAAAGTTTGTCTCAGAGACATCTAAAGTTAATCTTAGAGTTATCAAATGTAATCTCTAACTCTCTTTTGTTCATCAAAGTTGATCTCAGAGTTAACAAAGGTAATCTCTAACTCACTCTCGTTCATCAAAGTTATTCAAAGAGCTAACAAAAGTTATTCTCAGAGTCACCTTCGTTCTTCAGAGTTACTTTCCAAAACATCTTTATTCATCAAAGTTATTCTCAGAGGCATAAAAGTCATTCTCAGAGCTATCAAACTTGTTCTCAAAGTCATCAAACTTATTCACAGAGTCATCAAAGTTAATCTAAGACATCATTTTTCATCAAAGATATTCTCTCTAAACCATCAATGTTCTTCTCTAAGACATAAAAGTTATTCTCAGACTCACCTTCGTTCGTCAGAGAAACTTTCAAAACATCTTTGTTCATCAAACTTGTTTTCAAAGTCATCAAAAGTTAATCTAAGACATCTTCTTTCATCAAAGTTATTTTCAGAGACATCTAAAGTTATTCTCAGAGCTATCAAACTTGTTCTCAGAGTCATCAAATGTTATTCTCGAAGTCATCAAAGTTATTTTCAGAGACATCTAAAGTTAATTTCTATGTTATAAAGTTATTCTCAGAGACATCTAAAGTTAATCTTGGTCATCAAAGTTGTTCTCTAAACATCAATGTTGTTCTCCAAGACATCAAAGATGTTCTCAAAATCATAAAAGTTATTCCCAGAGCTATCAAAGTTAATCTCAGAGTTATCCAAAGATATTCTCATGTCCACAAAAGTTATTCCAAGAGACGTCAAAGTTGTTTCAAAGACTTCAAAGTTAATCTCAGAGTTATCCAAAGACATTCTCAGAGACATCTAAAGTTATTCTCTAAGACATCAAAGTTGTTCTAAGAGTTATCAAAAGTTATTCTCAGTCATGATATGTTATTCTCTAACTCACTTCCATTCATCAAAGACATTCTCTAAGTCCTGAAAGTTATTCTCTAAGACAACAAAGTCTTTCTCAGAGCTACCAAAGATGTTCTCTAAATCATAAAAGTTAATCTTAACTCACCTTCGTTCATTAGAGAAACTTTCCAATCCATATTCGTTGACCAGAGTTATTCTCAGAGTCATCAAAGCGATCTCTAATTCATCTTCGTTCTCCAAAGTTGTTCTCTAAGACACCTTCATTCATCAAAGAAACTCTCCTTCTTCCATCATGTTATTCTTTAAGACATCTTCAGTCATAAAATTTTCTCTCCAAAATGTAACTAGTTCAGCTTTTCATACCAAACCTGCATTTCTGTTAAAACATATTTTCTTAGTTGCTTTACCCTAAAACTGTTCTCTGAACTACACTGTTCAAACCTACGTAACCTATCCTCTCCACCCAATGTTACTTAGTTAACGTAACGTTCCTAAACCTAACTTTACCTATCTTACCTAACTTAACTTTCATAACCTAACTTTACCTATCTTACCTAACTTAACTTTCATAACCTAACTTTACCTATCCTAACATAACTTACCTTACCTTCCTTATCTTACCTAACTTTACCTATCCTATCCTAACCTAACTTGTCTTACCTAACTTAATCTTACATTCCCAAACTGATGTATCCTAACTTATCTAGTCCAACCAGACATGATCTAACTTAAGTATTCCTTCTTGTCTTTTGTGTTTCGTCAATCATTGTCTCATATTCATTTACTCATTTCATTAGTTAATTTCTCAAATGGTCACTCATGCATTTCAAGTGCTATTTGTTAGAGATTGGATATTTAAGCATTTCAAGTGCTATTTGTTAGAGATTGGATATTTAAGCATTTCAAAGAATTATAATTTCTCAAATGGACGTTTTGCATTTCAATGCTATTTGTTAGAGATTGGATATTTAAGCATTTCAAAGAATTTTTTGTTATATATGGGCATTTACTCATTTCAAGGGATAATTTCTCAAATGGACGTTTTTGCATTTCAAGTGTTATTTGTTTAAGATTGGGTATTTAACCATTTCAAAGGATTTTTGTTATATATGGGAACTTACTCGTTTCAAGGGCTAATTTCTCAAATGGTCATTTTTGCAGATCAAGGGTTATTTGTTAAAGTTCATCAAGTTGCCCATAAGTTGTATTAGTAGGTTCTATCTTATGTTCTTATTCCTCAACCCCTTAACCTAACCTCTTGTAATCTTAGTGTATTTAGTAGGTTCTATCTTATGTTCTTATTCCCCAACCCTTTAACCTAACCTTTCAGATGTAGTTTGTTGAATATATTATCCTTTTCCTAACCTTTCAGATGTAGTTTGTTGAATATATTATCCTTTTCCTAACCTTTCAGATGTAGTTTTGTTTCTCCTTTTTGTATATTTTTACCCAAACCCACCATCCCACTTAACTTTCTTTCCTTCTTTTACTTTGTTTTCACATATAAGTTCATTCTTTATCTTAGTAATAATAGAATTACAATAGTAAAGAATCAGATCTACTAAGACTTGAAATTGAGAAACAAGAGCTTAAGGGAGTGAGAGCATGAAAGAAGAGCAAGGAGTAAGAGAGAGGGGGTGTGAGAATGGGAGCATTAAGACTTGAATTTGAGAAACAAGAGAGCATTTGAGCAAATGAGGGAGAGAGAGGGAGAGGAAGAGAGAGAATAAGGGAGAGAGATAGAAAAGGAGGGTTAGAAGGAGTAGGAGAATCAAAGTAAAGAAGGAAAGATGGTTAAGTGGGATGGTGGGTTTGGGTAAAAATATACAAAAAGGAGAAACAAAACTACATCTGAAAGGTTAGGAAAAGGATAATATATTCAACAAACTACATCTGAAAGGTTAGGTTAAAGGGTTGGGGAATAAGAACATAAGATAGAACCTACTAAATACACTAAGATTACAAGAGGTTAGGTTAAGGGGTTGGGAAATAAGAACATAAGATAGAACCTACTAATACAACTTATGGGCAACTTGATGAACTTTAACAAATAACCCTTGATCTGCAAAAATGACCATTTGAGAAATTAGCCCTTGAAACGAGTAAGTTCCCATATATAACAAAATCCTTTGAAATGGTTAAATACCCAATCTTAAACAAATAACACTTGAAATGCAAAAACGTCCATTTGAGAAATTAGCCCTTGAAATGAGTAAATGCCCATATATAACAAAAATTCTTTGAAATGCTTAAATATTCAATCTCTAGCAAATAGCACTTGAAATGCAAAAACGTCCATTTGAGAAATTATAATTCTTTGAAATGCTTAAATATCCAATCTCTAACAAATAGCACTTGAAATGCATAAGTGACCATTTGAGAAATTAACTAATGAAATGAGTAAATGAATATGAGACAATGATTGACGAAACACAAAGACAAGAAGGAATACTTAAGTTAGATCATGTCTGGTTGGACTAGATAAGTTAGGATACATCAGTTTGGGAAAGTAAGATTAAGTTAGGTAAGACAAGTTAGGTTAGGATAGGATAGGTAAAGTTAGGTAAGATATGAAGGTAAGTTATGTTAAGCAGAATAAGTTAGGTAAGTTAAGTTAGGATAGGTAAAGTTAGGTTAAGTTGGGGAAGGTAAGGTGAGTTATGTTAGGATAGGTAAAGTTAGGTAAGATAGGGAAGGTAAGGTAAGTTATGTTAGGATAGGTAAAGTTAGGTTATGAAAGGCAAGTTAAGTTAGGATAGGTAAAGTTAGGTTAAGTTAGGGAAGGTAAGGTAAGTTATGTTAGGATAGGTAAAGTTAGGTAAGATAGGGAAGGTAAGGTAAGTTAGGTTAGGATAGGTAAAGCTAGGTTTAGGAACGTTACGTTAACTAAGTAACATTGGGTGGAGAGGATAGGTTACGTAGGTTTGAACAGTGTAGTTCAGAGAACAGTTTTAGGGTAAAGCAACTAAGAAAATATGTTTTAACAGAAATGCAGGTTTGGTATGAAAAGCTGAACTAGTTACATTTTGGAGAGAAAATTTTATGACTGAAGATGTCTTAAAGAATAACATGATGGAAGAAGGAGAGTTTCTTTGATGAATGAAGGTGTCTTAGAGAACAACTTTGGAGAACGAAGATGAATTAGAGATCGCTTTGATGACTCTGAGAATAACTCTGGTCAACGAATATGGATTGGAAAGTTCCTCTAATGAACGAAGGTGAGTTAAGATTAACTTTTATGATTTAGAGAACATCTTTGGTAGCTCTGAAAGACTTTGTTGTCTTAGAGAATAACTTTCAGGACTTAGAGAATGTCTTTGATGAATGGAAGTGAGTTAGAGAATAACATATCATGACTGAGAATAACTTTTGATAACTCTTAGAACAACTTTGATGTCTTAGAGAATAACTTTAGATGTCTCTGAGAATGTCTTTGGATAACTCTGAGATTAACTTTGATGTCTTTGAAACAACTTTGACGTCTCTTGGAATAACTTTTGTGGACATGAGAATATCTTTGGATAACTCTGAGATTAACTTTGATAGCTCTGGGAATAACTTTTATGATTTTGAGAACATCTTTGATGTCTTGGAGAACAACATTGATGTTTAGAGAACAACTTTGATGACCAAGATTGACTTTAGATGTCTCTGAGAATAACTTTATAACATAGAAATTAACTTTAGATGTCTCTGAAAATAACTTTGATGACTTCGAGAATAACATTTGATGACTCTGAGAACAAGTTTGATAGCTCTGGGAATAACTTTTATGATTTTGAGAACATCTTTGATGTCTTGGAGAACAACATTGATGTTTAGAGAACAACTTTGATGACCAAGATTGACTTTAGATGTCTCTGAGAATAACTTTATAACATAGAAATTAACTTTAGATGTCTCTGAAAATAACTTTGATGACTTCGAGAATAACATTTGATGACTCTGAGAACAAGTTTGATAGCTCTGAGAATAACTTTAGATGTCTCTGAAAATAACTTTGATGAAAGAAGATGTCTTAGATTAACTTTTGATGACTTTGAAAACAAGTTTGATGAACAAAGATGTTTTGAAAGTTTCTCTGACGAACGAAGGTGACTCTGAGAATAACTTTTATGTCTTAGAGAAGAACATTGATGGTTTAGAGAGAATATCTTTGATGAAAAATGATGTCTTAGATTAACTTTGATGACTCTGTGAATAAGTTTGATGACTTTGAGAACAAGTTTGATAGCTCTGAGAATGACTTTTATGCCTCTGAGAATAACTTTGATGAATAAAGATGTTTTGGAAAGTTTCTCTGAAGAACGAAGGTGACTCTGAGAATAACTTTTGTTAGCTCTTTGAATAACTTTGATGTCTTTGAAACAACTTTGATGAACGAGAGTGAGTTAGAGATTACCTTTGCTAACTCTGAGATCAACTTTGATGAACAAAAGAGAGTTAGAGATTACCTTTGCTAACTCTGAGATCAACTTTGATGAACAAAAGAGAGTTAGAGATTACATTTGATAACTCTAAGATTAACTTTAGATGTCTCTGAGACAAACTTTTATAACATAGAAATTAACTTTAATGACCAAAGTGAGTTAGAGAATACCTTTTGATGACTCCGAGAATAATTTTGATAGCTCTGAGAATGACTTTTGTTGTCTTGGAATAACTTTTGATTGTGCTGAGAATAACTTTGAGGGCTTAGAGATTGTCTTTGATGAATGGAAGAGTCCCATTGAAGTCTTTGATGTCTCGAAGGATGTCTTAGAGTGTAACTTTGGTGTCTTTGAGTAAGTCCTTGATGTATTGAAGAGTGTCTTTGATTTCTCGAAGAGTAACTTTGGTGTAACGGAGAGCACCTTTGACTATTTTTCTTACTTAGCGACATATAATTTTAGTTACGAAAGTGTTGAAAAAGTTACATTTGACTATTTTAGTGCTCCACAAAGTATAAATGTCAGTTAAGAACGACGATGATAGATATCTTTGACTATATTTTCTTACTTGACGATGGATAAAGTTAGTTATGAACAGTGCTGAAAAGATTCCTTTGACAATTTTTAGCTAAGCGAAAGGCTGTTTTAGTTAAGAACGGTGTTGAATGAGGTTAATCCTGACTATTTTCAGATGAGAGAAGTGATATTTCAGTTAAGAAATGACAAGGAAACATGATGAAGTAACTATTTTTAGTTGACCGATGAATACTTTTAGTTGAGCAAAAGCCAAAACATGATGAACATGACTTTTTCTGATGATTGGCAGATAATTTTAGTTAAGAAATGACAATGAAACATGAAGAACACGGTTATTTTCTGATGACTGGGGAATAAGTTTAGTTAAGAAATGATGAAAGTGACTTTTTCTGATGATTGGCAGATAATTTTAGTTATGAAATGACAATGAAACATGATGAACACGGTTAATTTCTGATGACTGGGGAATAAGTTTAGTTAAGAAATGATGAAAGTTATTATTTTAGTTGATTGACGATGGATAAAAGCTAGTTATGAACAGTTTTGGAAAGTTTCCTTTGACAATTTTTTCTTGATGAAACATAGTGCCTGTTAAGAAAGTGCTGAAAGAAGTTTCCTTTGACAATTTTTAGCTAAGAGAAAGGTTGTTTTAGTTAAGAACAGTGTTGGACGAGGCTATTTCTGACTATTTTTTGGTTGATTGTATAATAAGTTAGTTGAGAAATGAGGAAAGTGACTATGTTTCAGTTGATTGGCGAAAGATTTTTAGTTAAGAAGTTACAAGAAAGGTTTGTCTTTGTAAATTTGGAACTGAATAAAGTGTAGATTTGTTTAAGAACATGGCTGGTAGAACTATTAAGTTGACTACGAGAATTACTTTGACATAGTTTTTGCAAATAAAAACTTGGTGACTAAAATTGTTGAGGAAACTGTATTGCTGATGCTAATATTTGACAAAGAACTAGTTAGTGAATGGAAGAAACGAATTGGTTAAAAGAAACAAAGAACATAAAAAATTGAGGTTAAGTAGGGGAATGAACACAGTGAACATACAGTGAACACAGAAAACATGTAAGAAAAAGTTGATGAATACAGTGAACATGCTGGGAATATGAACTTACAGAGAACATGAAAACATGATAAAGAGAATAGGGAATACAAAGAATGAACAATGGACTTGTGAAGAACATGGAGAATAAGACAAAGAATGTAGAAAACATGTAAGTGAAGGTGAAAAACGAAGTGATCTTGTGAGGAACATGAACTTGTAGAGGAACATGAATATTGACAAAGAACACGAATATGGAAGTTAGCATGAATATTGAGTATAAAAGTTGTAAAGAGAACATGTGATGAACATGAAAACATAGAAAATATGACTAGACTTTGTAGAGAACATAATGAGACTAAGAGAAAGATTACAGAAAAAATGGAGATACTTGTGAAAATATGAACTGAATGGGACTGTGAACATTTGTAGAACATGGAGTGAACACGGATGAGAATACGAAGAACACAGTGAATATAGAGAAAATATGCAAATACAGGGGGACAAGAGCTGGAGCTCTGTAACTGACTTGATCTTATTTACTACGTCTGAAATATGACTGTTTAAAATTTCAGGGGATTGGACTGCTAGTAGCGAAAATGTGGTCTCTGCCAAATTTGGGTCTTTAATTAGACTCTGATTAATTTTGATCATGAACTGGACTCTGAATATTTTGGCATAAAGTAGACTCTGGCGAATTTTGCTAGAAAACTGGACTCTGATGAATTTCGATCAAGAACTGGACTCTGTCACATTTTCACAGATTACAGGACACTGATGAAATTTGCTAGAAAACTGGACTCTGGCGAATTTCTGTTGATAATTGGACTCTGATGAAATAAGAGCTTAAAACTGTCTCTGACGAATTTTGCTCTCAAAGTAGACTCTGTTCATTTTTAGGTATAAATTTGACTCTGATGAAATATGAGCTGAATACTGTCTCTGACTAATTTTGCTCTCAAAGTAGACTCTGTTCATTTTTAGGTATAAATTTGACTCTGATGAAATATGAGCTGAATACTGTCTCTGACTAATTTGCTCACAAAGTGGACTCTGTTCATTTTTAGGTATAAAATGGTCTCTGATGAAATATGAGCTGAATACTGTCTCTGACTAATTTGCTCACAAAGTGGACTCTGTTTATTTTTAGGTATAAAATGGTCTCTGATGAAATATGAGCTAAAACTGTCTCTGACGAATATTGCTCTCAAAGTAGACTCTGGCGAATTTTCGGTATAAACTGGACTCTGATGAAATATGAGCTTAAAACTGTCTCTGACTAATTTTGGTCTTTACAGATGAAATAGCCGTAAATGGATATAAAACTAAATGTTATGGATAAGTGGTCTGTTTTCCTTAACAAAACATCTAAGACAATATTCTCTGAAAATGGTCCTTTTACAAATTCGGTCATAAACATATAAATAAACTTCTATGATTATTTGAAACTCTGAAAATAGTTGTAAGGAAATAGGAGGAGGAGAGAGAGAGAGAGGAGGGACGGTCCAGATATTATGGAGATAAGATATGATAAGAGCCGACTGGCTGGCTGGGCGCAAAGTAAACACAGGTGAGGCGACAGATTGCGAGGTAAGGGGGGGAGGGAGGGGGGTGTGATGTACGAAACCCAGAAAACAATGACTTACATAGGTGAGTTTCTAAATTTATATGAATAACTAAGGATTACATAGACGATTTTGTAAGTTGAAAACATGTAAAATATGTCCGTAGAGTTCTCCTGGAAACCCTAAAGTGCTACACACGTTATTTGAATTTCTCCCATAAGGCCTTAACAAACTTCTAAGTCTCGGAAATTATTTTTCTCATAAGAACTTTAACAAACTTGTATGACATTATTTTTCGTTATAAGAAATCCTTACTTCCAAATCTGTGACTCCAAAAATTCACCTGAAAACCCTGGCTCCACACAGACGATATTGGAACCTGAAACCCTTGGGGCGCACAGGGGATATTCTAAATTTACCTGAAACCCTTGGGGCGCACAGGTACCTTTTTTCCCTTTGGACCTGAAACCCTTGGGGCGCACAGGGGATATTCTAAATTTACCTGAAACCCTTGGGGCGCACAGGTACCTTTTTTCTCCCAGAAAAAAAGGTACCTGTGAGGCGCCTTCCCTACTACTCCCTCCCACACCAACATAGCCCCCTCCCACACCAACATAGCCCCCTCCCCCACCAACATAGCCCCCTCCCACACCAACATAGCCCCCTCCCCCACCAACATAGCCCCCTCCCACACCAACATAGCCCCCTCCCCCACCAACACAGCCCCCCTCCCCCACCAACACAGCCCCCTCCCCCACCAACATAGCCCCCTCCCCCACCAACATAGCCCCCTCCCACACCAACATAGCCCCCTCCCCCACCAACATAGCCCCCTCCCACACCAACATAGCCCCCTCCCACACCAACATAGCCCCCTCCCACACCAACATAGCCCCCTCCCACACCAACATAGCCCCCTCCCCCACCAACATAGCCCCCTCCCCCACCAACATAGCCCCCTCCCACACCAACATAGCCCCCTCCCACACCAACATAGCCCCCTCCCCCACCAACATAGCCCCCTCCCCCACCAACATAGCCCCCTCCCACACCAACATAGCCCCCTCCCACACCAACATAGCCCCCTCCCACACCAACACAGCCCCCCTCCCCCACCAACAAAGCCCCCCTCCCCCACCAACAAAGCCCCCCTCCCTTACCAACAAAGCCCCCCTCCCCAACCAAAATAGCTCCTCCCACACCAACAAAGCCCCCCTCCCGCACCAACAAAGCCCCCCCTCCCCCCACCAATAAAGCCCCCCCCCCTCCCCCACCAAAATAGCCCCCTCCCACACCAACAAAGTCCCCCTCCCACACCAACAAAGCCCCCCCTCCCCCACCAAAATAGCCCCCTCCCCCCACCAACATAACCCCCTCCCCCCACCAACATAACCCCCTCCCCCCACCAACATAACCCCCTCCCCCACCAACATAACCCCCTCCCCCACCAACATAACCCCCTCCCCCACCAACATAACCCCCTCCCCCCCACCAACATAACCCCCTCCCCCCCACCAACATAACCCCCTCCCCCCACCAACATAACCCCCTCCCCCCACCAACATAACCCCCTCCCCCCACCAACATAACCCCCTCCCCCCACCAACATAACCCCCTCCCCCCACCAACATAACCCCCTCCCCCCACCAACATAACCCCCTCCCCCCACCAACATAACCCCCTCCCCCCACCAACATAACCCCCTCCCCCCACCAACATAACCCCCTCCCCCCACCAACATAACCCCCTCCCCCCACCAACATAACCCCCTCCCCCCACCAACATAACCCCCTCCCCCTACCAACATAGCCCCCTCCCCCACCAACATAGCCCCCTCCCCCACCAACATAGCTCCCTCCCCCACCAACATAGCCCCCTCCCCCACCAACATAGCCCCCTCCCCCACCAACATAGCCCCCTCCCCCTACCAAAATAGCCCCCCCTCCCGCACCAACAAACCCCCTCCTACACCAACAAAGCCCCCCTCCCACACCAACAAAGCCCCCTCCACCACCAAAATAGCCCCCTCCCACACCAACATAGCCCCCTCCCCCCACCAACATAGCCCCCTCCTACCCACCAACAGAGCCCCCTCCCCCCACCAACAGAGCCCCCTCCCCCCACCAACAGAGCCCCCTCCCCCCACCAACAGAGCCCCCTCCCCCCACCAACAGAGCCCCCTCCCCCCACCAACAGAGCCCCCTCCCCCCACCAACAGAGCCCCCTCCCCCCACCAACAGAGCCCCCTCCCCCCACCAACAGAGCCCCCTCCCCCCACCAACAGAGCCCCCTCCCCCCACCAACAGAGCCCCCTCCCCCCACCAACAGAGCCCCCTCCCCCCACCAACAGAGCCCCCTCCCCCCACCAACAGAGCCCCCTCCCCCCACCAACAGAGCCCCCTCCCCCCACCAACAGAGCCCCCTCCCCCCACCAACAGAGCCCCCTCCCCCTACCAACAGAGCCCCCTCCCCCTACCAACAGAGCCCCCTCCCCCTACCAACAGAGCCCCCTCCCCCCACCAACAGAGCCCCCTCCCCCCACCAACAGAGCCCCCTCCCCCCACCAACAGAGCCCCCTCCCCCCACCAACAGAGCCCCCTCCCCCCACCAACAGAGCCCACTCCCCCCACCAACAGAGCCCACTCCCCCCACCAACAGAGCCCCCTCCCCCCACCAACAGAGCCCCCTCCCCCCACCAACAGAGCCCCCTCCCCCCACCAACAGAGCCCCCTCCCCCCACCAACAGAGCCCCCTCCCCCCACCAACAGAGCCCCCTCCCCCACCAACAGAGCCCCCTCCCCCCACCAACAGAGCCCCCTCCCCCCACCAACAGAGCCCCCCTCCCCCCACCAACATAGCCCCCTCCCCCCACCAACATAGCCCCCTCCCCCACCAACATAGCCCCCTCCCCCCACCAACATAGCCCCGTCCCCCCACCAACATAGCCCCCTCCCCCCACCAACATAGCCCCCTCCCCCCACCAAAATAGCCCCCTCCGACACCAACATAGCCCCCTCCACCCACCAACAGAGCACCCTCCCCCCACCAACATAGCCCTCTCCCCCCACCAACATAGCCCTCTCCCCCCACCAACATAGCCCTCTCCCCCCACCAACATAGCCCTCTCCCCCCACCAACATAGCCCTCTCCCCTACCAACATAGCCCTCTCCCCCAGCAACATAGCCCCCTCCCACACCTACAAAGCCCCCTCCCACACCATCAAAGCCCCCCCTCCCACACCAACAGAGCCCCCCTCCCCCACCAACATAGACCCCTCCCCCACCAAAATAGCCCCCTCCACCCACCAACATAGCCCCCTCCACCCACCAACATAGCCCCCTCCCCCCACCAACATAGCCCCCTCCCCCCACCAACATAGCCCCCTCCCCCCACCAACATAGCCCCCTCCCCCCACCAACATAGCCCCCTCCCCCCACCAACATAGCCCCCTCCCCCCACCAACATAGCCCTCTCCCCCCACCAACATAGCCCTCTCCCCCCACCAACATAGCCCTCTCCCCCACCAACATAGACCCCTCCCCCACCAAAATAGCCCCCTCCCACACCAACATAGCCCCCTCCACCCACCAACAGAGCCCCCTCCCCCCACCAACATAGCCCTCTCCCCGACCAACATAGCCCCCTCCCCCACCAACATAGCCCCCTCCCCCACCAGCATAGACCCCTCCCCCACCAGCATAGCCCCCTCCCCCACCAGCATAGCCCCCTCCCACACCAGCATAGCCCCCTCCCACACCAACAAAGCCCCCCTCCCACACCAACATACCCCCTCCCACGCCAACATACCCCCTCCCACGCTAACATACCCCCTCCCACACCAACATACCCCCTCCCACACCAACATACCCCCTCCCACACCAACATACCCCCTCCCACACCAACATAACCCCCCTCCCACACCAACATAACCCCCCTCCCACACCAACATAACCCCCCTCCCACACCAACATAACCCCCCTCCCACACCAACATAACCCCCCTCCCACACCAAAATAACCCCCCTCCCACACCAAAATAACCCCCCTCCCACACCAAAATAACCCCCCTCCCACACCAACATAGCCCCCTCCCACACCAACATAGCTCCCTCCCACACCAACATAGCCCCCTCGCACACTAACATAGCCCCCAAACACACCAAAATAACCCCCCCACACATCACCCACCCCAGGTCCATCATGCCCCTGCACCAACCACCCAGTGTACGCACAGCGTGCGAGTGGCAGTTTGGGGTTTTAATTAGTCTACGCTTGAAATTGAATCGGTTTTAATGGCTAAAAATTCTTTCCGTTTTCTTTCAGGTAAGAATTGTTTTGGTGTCGCGGGCGGGAACTTTTCTGCGTGAGTAGATGACCTCATTTGTGGGTGTGGTGAGTAGATGACTCTCCCCTGGCTGTGAGAGGGGTGAGTAAATGACTCTCCCCTGGCTGTGAGAGTGGTGAGTAGATGACTCTCCCCTGGCTGTGAGAGGGGTGAGTAAATGACTCTCCCCTGGCTGTGAGAGTGGTGAGTAGATGACTCTCCCCTGGCTGTGAGAGGGGTGAGTAGATGACTCTCCCCTGGCTGTGAGAGGGGTTATCTTGAGGTTATCTTGAGATGATTTCGGGGCTTTAGTGTCCCCGCGGCCCGGTCCTCGACCAGGCCTCCACCCCCAGGAAGCAGCCCGTAGCAGCTGTCTAACTCCCAGGTACCTATTTACTGCTAGGTAACAGGGGCATTAGGGTGAAAGAAACTTTTTGCCCATTTGTCTCCGCCTCCACCGGGGATCGAACCCGGAACCTCAGGACTACGAATCCGAAGCGCTGTCCACCCAGCTGTCAGGCGACCCTGGGTGAGTAGATGACTCTCCCCTGGCTGTGAGAGGGGTGAGTAGATGACTCTCCCCTGGCTGTGAGAGGGGTGAGTAGATGACTCTCCCCTGGCTGTGAGAGGGGTGAGTAGATGACTCTCCCCTGGCTGTGAGAGGGGTGAGTAGATGACTCTCCCCTGGCTGTGAGAGGGGTGAGTAGATGACTCTCCCTTGGCTGTGAGAGTGGTGAGTAGATGACTCTCCCCTGGCTGTGAGAGTGGTGAGTAGATGACTCTCCCTTGGCTGTGAGAGTGGTGAGTAGATGGCTCTCCCCTGGCTGTGAGAGTGGTGAGTAGATGACTCTCCCTTGGCTGTGAGAGTGGTGAGTAGATGACTCTCCCTTGGCTGTGAGAGGGGTGAGTAGATGACTCTCCCCTGGCTGTGAGAGTGGTGAGTAGATGACTCTCCCTTGGCTGTGAGAGTGGTGAGTAGATGGCTCTCCCCTGGCTGTGAGAGGGGTGAGTAGATGACTCTCCCCTGGCTGTGAGAGGGGTGAGTAGATGACTCTCCCCTGGCTGTGAGAGGGGTGAGTAGATGACTCTCCCTTGGCTGTGAGAGTGGTGAGTAGATGACTCTCCCCTGGCTGTGAGAGTGGTGAGTAGATGACTCTCCCTTGGCTGTGAGAGTGGTGAGTAGATGGCTCTCCCCTGGCTGTGAGAGTGGTGAGTAGATGACTCTCCCTTGGCTGTGAGAGTGGTGAGTAGATGACTCTCCCTTGGCTGTGAGAGGGGTGAGTAGATGACTCTCCCCTGGCTGTGAGAGTGGTGAGTAGATGACTCTCCCTTGGCTGTGAGAGTGGTGAGTAGATGGCTCTCCCCTGGCTGTGAGAGGGGTGAGTAGATGACTCTCCCCTGGCTGTGAGAGGGGTGAGTAGATGACTCTCCCCTGGCTGTGAGAGGGGTGAGTAGATGACTCTCCCTTGGCTGTGAGAGTGGTGAGTAGATGACTCTCCCTTGGCTGTGAGAGGGGTGAGTAGATGACTCTCCCCTGGCTGTGAGAGTGGTGAGTAGATGACTCTCCCTTGGCTGTGAGAGTGGTGAGTAGATGGCTCTCCCCTGGCTGTGAGAGTGGTGAGTAGATGACTCTCCCTTGGCTGTGAGAGGGGTGAGTAGATGACTCTCCCCTGGCTGTGAGAGGGGTGAGTAGATGACTCTCCCCTGGCTGTGAGAGTGGTGAATAGATGACTCTCCCCTGGCTGTGAGAGTGGTGAGTAGATGACTCTCCCCTGGCTGTGAGAGTGGTGAGTAGATGACTCTCCCTTGGCTGTGAGAGTGGTGAGTAGATGACTCTCCCCTGGCTGTGAGAGGGGTGAGTAGATGACTCTCCCCTGGCTGTGAGAGTATGAGAGGTCGAACTTACGACGTGCTATAAGGAATCGGTCGCAAGAAAGCATTTAATGGCCACCTTACACCAAGAGCATATTCCGGGGGCCAGGAGCTGGAGTCTGAGGCCTCCCAGCTGACTGTCAACACCACATTTATACATGACGAGGTCATGTATATTCATGTATATTTAAAGATAGCATAGTCCAGCTTACATATAAAGATAGCATAGTCCAGCTTACATTTAAAGATAGCATAGTCCAGCTTACATTTAAAGATAGCATAGTCCAGCTTACATTTAAAGATAGCATAGTCCAGCTTACATTTAAAGATAGCATAGTCCAGCTTACATTTAAAGATAGCATAGTCCAGCTTACATTTAAAGATAGCATAGTCCAGCTTACATATAAAGATAGCACAGTCCAGCTTACATTTAAAGATAGCATAGTCCAGCTTACATTTAAAGATAGCATAGTCCAGCTTACATTTAAAGATAGCATAGTCCAGCTTACATTTAAAGATAGCACAGTCCAGCTTACATTTAAAGATAGCACAGTCCAGCTTACATTTAAAGATAGCACAGTCCAGCTTACATTTAAAGATAGCACAGTCCAGCTTACATTTAAAGATAGCATAGTCCAGCTTACATTTAAAGATAGCACAGTCCAGCTTACATTTAAAGATAGCACAGTCCAGCTTACATTTAAAGATAGCACAGTCCAGCTTACATTTAAAGATAGCACAGTCCAGCTTACATTTAAAGATAGCACAGTCCAGCTTACATTTAAAGATAGCACAGTCCAGCTTACATTTAAAGATAGCACAGTCCAGCTTACATTTAAAGATAGCACAGTCCAGCTTACATTTAAAGATAGCACAGTCCAGCTTACATTTAAAGATAGCATAGTCCAGCTTACATTTACAGAAAATACTGACATTTACGTAGCATATATTTGAAGGAAGGAATTATGAGGAGACAGCGCTAAGCCAGTATGACGCAAAGAGCACATGAGAGACGACGACAGAATAGAAGCTGGGATAGAAAGACAGAGTGACGGGACGATGCCCAACCTCTTGGACCATCGGGGATCGAACGCCGACCTGTAAGCAGCAAGTCACAGTAACGTGGCTGAAAACTAACACCCTAATCCTCGCGTATGAGTTGCTAAATTTAAAACAAAACAACATCGCTAGGCGGGCATTGTGAGGGCACCTCCGGTGTCTGGTCGTGAGGTGGCTGAGACCCTCACCAGTCTCTCACACCTCCAGTGTCTGGTCGTGAGGTGGCTGAGACCCTCACCAGTCTCTCACACCTCCGGTGTCTGGTCGTGAGGTGGCTGAGACCCTCACCAGTCTCTCACACCTCCGGTGTCTGGTCGTGAGGTGGCTGAGACCCTCACCAGTCTCTCACACCTCCGGTGTCTGGTCGTGAGGTGGCTGAGACCCTCACCAGTCTCTCACACCTCCGGTGTCTGGTCGTGAGGTGGCTGAGACCCTCACCAGTCTCTCACACCTCCGGTGTCTGGTCGTGAGGTTAGTGAGACCCTCACCCGTCACTCACACCTCCAGTGGCAGGTTGTGAGGTGGGTGAGACCCTCACCTGTCACTCACACCTCCAGTGGCAGGTTGTGAGGTGGGTGAGACCCTCACCCGTCACTCACACCTCCGGTGTCTGGTCGTGAGGTGAGTGAGACCCTCACCAGTCACTCACACCTCCAGTGGCAGGTTGTGAGGTGGGTGAGACCCTCACCCGTCACTCACACCTCCGGTGTCTGGTCGTGAGGTGAGTGAGACCCTCACCAGTCACTCACACCTCCAGTGGCAGGTTGTGAGGTGGGTGAGACCCTCACCCGTCACTCACACCTCCGGTGTCTGGTCGTGAGGTGAGAGAGACCCTCACCAGTCACTCACACCTCCAGTGTCTGGTTGTGAGGTGGGTGAGACCCTCACTAGTCACTCACACCTCCAGTGGCAGGTTGTGAGGTGGGTGAGACCCTCACTAGTCACTCACACCTCCAGTGGCAGGTTGTGAGGTGGGTGAGACCCTCACTAGTCACTCACACCTCCAGTGGCAGGTTGTGAGGTGGGTGAGACCCTCACCTGTCACTCACACCTCCGGTGGCAGGTTGTGAGGTGGCTGAGACCCTCACCAGTCACTCACACCTCCAGTGGCAGGTTGTGAGGTGGGTGAGACCCTCACCAGTCACTCACACCTCCAGTGGCAGGTTGTGAGGTGGCTGAGACCCTCACCAGTCACTCACACCTCCAGTGGCAGGTTGTGAGGTGGGTGAGACCCTCACCAGTCTCTCACACCTCCAGTGGCAGGTTGTGAGGTGGGTGAGACCCTCACCTGTCACTCACACCTCCAGTGGCAGGTTGTGATGTGGCTGAGACCCTCACCAGTCACTCACACCTCCAGTGGAAGGTTGTGAGGTGGCTGAGACCCTCACCAGTCACTCACACCTCCAGTGGAAGGTTGTGAGGTGGGTGAGACCCTCACCAGTCTCTCACACCTCCAGTGGCAGGTTGTGAGGTGGGTGAGACCCTCACCAGTCACTCACACCTCCAGTGGAAGGTTGTGAGGTGGCTGAGACCCTCACCAGTCACTCACACCTCCAGTGGCAGGTTGTGAGGTGGGTGAGACCCTCACCAGTCACTCACACCTCCAGTGGCAGGTTGTGAGGTGGGTGAGACCCTCACCAGTCACTCACACCTCCAGTGGCAGGTTGTGAGGTGGGTGAGACCCTCACCAGTCACTCACACCTCCAGTGGCAGGTTGTGAGGTGGGTGAGACCCTCACCAGTCACTCACACCTCCAGTGGCAGGTTGTGAGGTGGGTGAGACCCTCACCAGTCACTCACACCTCCAGTGGCAGGTTGTGAGGTGGGTGAGACCCTCACCAGTCACTCACACCTCCAGTGGCAGGTTGTGAGGTGGCTGAGACCCTCACCAGTCACTCACACCTCCAGTGGCAGGTTGTGAGGTGGCTGAGACCCTCACCAGTCACTCACACCTCCAGTGGCAGGTTGTGAGGTGGCTGAGACCCTCACCAGTCACTCACACCTCCAGTGGCAGGT
The DNA here is from genome assembly GCF_040958095.1 of Procambarus clarkii. Taxonomy (NCBI): domain Eukaryota; kingdom Metazoa; phylum Arthropoda; class Malacostraca; order Decapoda; family Cambaridae; genus Procambarus; species Procambarus clarkii. Next base: position 1,694,643 of record NC_091163.1, on the reverse strand, counting down.
TGTGAGGTGGCTGAGACCCTCAGCAGTCACTCACACCTCCAGTGGCAGGTTGTGAGGTGGGTGAGACCCTCACCAGTCACTCACACCTCCAGTGGCAGGTTGTGAGGTGGGTGAGACCCTCACCAGTCACTCACACCTCCAGTGTCTGGTTGTGAGGTGGCTGAGACCCTCACCAGTCACTCACACCTCCAGTGGAAGGTTGTGAGGTGGGTGAGACCCTCACCAGTCACTCACACCTCCAGTGGAAGGTTGTGAGGTGGCCGAGACCCTCACCTGTCACTCACACCTCCAGTGGCAGGTTGTGAGGTGGGTGAGACCCTCACCAGTCACTCACACCTCCAGTGGCAGGTTGTGAGGTGGGTGAGACCCTCACCAGTCACTCACACCTCCAGTGGCAGGTTGTGAGGTGGCTGAGACCCTCACCAGTCACTCACACCTCCAGTGGCAGGTTGTGAGGTGGCTGAGACCCTCACCAGTCACTCACACCTCCAGTGGCAGGTTGTGAGGTGGCTGAGACCCTCAGCAGTCACTCACACCTCCAGTGGCAGGTTGTGAGGTGGGTGAGACCCTCACCAGTCACTCACACCTCCAGTGGCAGGTTGTGAGGTGGGTGAGACCCTCACCAGTCACTCACACCTCCAGTGTCTGGTTGTGAGGTGGCTGAGACCCTCACCAGTCACTCACACCTCCAGTGGAAGGTTGTGAGGTGGGTGAGACCCTCACCAGTCACTCACACCTCCAGTGGAAGGTTGTGAGGTGGCCGAGACCCTCACCTGTCACTCACACCTCCAGTGGCAGGTTGTGAGGTGGGTGAGACCCTCACCAGTCACTCACACCTCCAGTGGCAGGTTGTGAGGTGGGTGAGACCCTCACCTGTCACTCACACCTCCAGTGGCAGGTTGTGAGGTGGCTGAGACCCTCACCAGTCACTCACACCTCCAGTGGAAGGTTGTGAGGTGGCCGAGACCCTCACCTGTCACTCACACCTCCGGTGTCTGGTTGTGAGGTGGCTGAGACCCTCACCTGTCACTCACACCTCCAGTGGCAGGTTGTGAGGTGGGTGAGACCCTCACCTGTCACTCACACCTCCAGTGGCAGGTTGTGAGGTGGGTGAGACCCTCAGCAGTCACTCACACCTCCAGTGGCAGGTTGTGAGGTGGGTGAGACCCTCACCAGTCACTCACACCTCCGGTGTCTGGTTGTGAGGTGGCTGAGACCCTCAGCAGTCACTCACACCTCCAGTGGCAGGTTGTGAGGTGGCTGAGACCCTCACCAGTCACTCACACCTCCAGTGGCAGGTTGTGAGGTGGCTGAGACCCTCACCAGTCACTCACACCTCCGGTGGCAGGTTGTGAGGTGGGTGAGACCCTCACCTGTCACTCACACCTCCAGTGGCAGGTAAACCCCAGGTGGATCGGAGAAGGTAGAGAGGATGGAGAGGGAGAGAAAGGTAGGAGGAAGGCAGGAAATAGGGCAGTAAGGGGGGGTGAAGCCTGGGGTGGGGGGAGGTGAAGCCTGGGGAGGGTGGAGGTGAAGCCTGGGGAGGGGGGTGAAGCCTGGGGTGGGGGGGTGAAGCCTGGGGAGGGGGAGGTGAAGCCTGGGGAGGGGGGAGGTAAAGCCTGGGGTGGGGGGGGTAAAGCCTGGGGAGGGGGAGGTGAAGCCTGGGGAGGGGGGAGGTGAAGCCTGGGGAGGGGGGTGAAGCCTGGGGAGGGGGGAGGTGAAGCCTGGGGAGGGGGGGTGAAGCCTGGGGAGGGGGGAGGTGAAGCCTGGGGAGGGGGGAGGTGAAGCCTGGGGAGGGGGGAGGTGAAGCCTGGGGAGGGGGGAGGTGAAGCCTGGGGAGGGGGGAGGTGAAGCCTGGGGGTGGGGGGAGGTGAAGCCTGGGGAGGTGGGGAGGTGAAGCCTGGGGAGGTGGGGAGGTGAAGCCTGGGGAGGGGGGAGGTGAAGCCTGGGGAGGGGGGAGGTGAAGCCTGGGGAGGGGGGGTGAAGCCTGGGGAGGGGGGAGGTGAAGCCTGGGGAGGGGGGGTGAAGCCTGGGGAGGGGGGAGGTGAAGCCTGGGGAGGGGGGAGGTGAAGCCTGGGGAGGGGGGAGGTGAAGCCTGGGGAGGGGGGGTGAAGCCTGGGGAGGTGGGGAGGTGAAGCCTGGGGAGGGGGGAGGTGAAGCCTGGGGAGGGGGGAGGTGAAGCCTGGGGAGGGGGGGTGAAGCCTGGGGAGGGGGGAGGTGAAGCCTGGGGAGGGGGGGTGAAGCCTGGGGAGGGGGGAGGTGAAGCCTGGGGAGGGGGGAGGTGAAGCCTGGGGAGGGGGGAGGTGAAGCCTGGGGAGGGGGGGTGAAGCCTGGGGAGGTGGGGAGGTGAAGCCTGGATAGGGGGGAGGTGAAGCCTGGGGAGGGGGGAGGTGAAGCCTGGGGAGGGGGGTGAAGCCTGGGGAGGGGGGAGGTGAAGCCTGGGGAGGGGGGGTGAAGCCTGGGGAGGGGGGAGGTGAAGCCTGGGGAGGGGGGGTGAAGCCTGGGGAGGGGGGAGGTGAAGCCTGGGGAGGGGGGAGGTGAAGCCTGGGGAGGGGGGGTGAAGCCTGGGGAGGGGGGGTGAGAAGCCTGGGGAGGGGGGTGAGAAGCCTGGGGAGGGGGGGTGAAGCCTGGGGAGGGGGGGTGAAGCCTGGGGAGGGGGGAGGTGAAGCCTGGGGAGGTGAAGCCTGGGGAGGGGGGAGGTGAAGCCTGGGGAGGGGGGGTGAAGCCTGGGGAGGGGGGAGAAGAAGCCTGGGGAGGGGGAGAAGCCTGGGGAGGTGGGGAGGTGAAGCCTGGGGAGGGGGGAGGTGAAGCCTGGGGTGGGGGGAGAAATAAAAGTGTTATGCGGCAACAATTATTTTCTCGTAATACAGTCAGTTAATTTAGACGGCATTAAATGCACGAGAAAAGACTCAGACTGGAGATAGGGTTCACCATTCTATTCACTGGTACAGGTAATGGTGGCTCCATCAATTAATTCCAGTAACATGATACATTTACTAGAGAGGAATCCATTAATAAATGGTTATCCTTAATAAAAGGACAAAATAAGGCCAGATTCTACTCGGTGTGTTAAGATAATGCTTCCCGTGGCCAGCTGACTGACGCAACACTGCCACCAGTCTAGGAAAAGTTATATGACTCCACTTCCTAATGTGATAGATTCACTGTCACTAAACTACGGATTAGTAGTGTTAGTTGTTTGTGATGCCTATTACTGGAAATACATCCTATTGTATTAGGGATTAGTAATTAGGAGTTGGAACTTTCCAACAACTATCTGGCTTGCACCACCAGCACCACCACCACCAGCACCACCACCACCACCATCATCCTTGCACCACTACTTTTCCTTATTCTCATATCAGATATAGACTCAAATACAAGTCACAGCTTCGTATCATCCTTTGCAGATGACACAAAAATCAGCATGAAAATTACCTCTGCTGAAGATATTGAAAAACTACAAGCAGATATTAACAAAGTTTTCGACTGGGCATCAGAAAATAACATGATGTTTAACAGTGATAAATTTCAGGTACTCAGGTACGGTAAAAATGAGGACCTTAAACATAATACAGGATATAAAACACAACCAAATTTGCCCATAGTAGGAAAGCAACATGTCAAGGATTTGCGAATAATGATGTCTGACGACCTAACGTTTAGGGAGCATAACCAAGCAAATATTGCGTCAGCCAGGAAAATGATCGGATGGATTACGAGAACTTTCAAATCCAGGGATCCCATCACAATGGTTGTACTCTTCAAGTCACTTGTGTTGTCCCGTCTTGAGTACTGCTCAGTACTCACTTTACCCTTCAGAGCAGGAGAGATTGCTGAAATAGAGGAAATACAGAGAACATATACGGCACGCATAGACGAGATAAAACACCTAAATTATTGGGATCGTCTCAAAGCTCTCCAAATGTACTCTCTAGAAAGAAGACGAGAGAGATACCAAATAATATACACATGGAAAATACTGGAGGGTCAGGTCCCAGATCTACACAGTAAAATATCATACTGGAGTGAACGATATGGAAGAAAATGCAGAATAGAACCAGTGAAGAGCAGAGGTGCCATAGGCACAATCAGAGAACACTGTATAAACATCAGAGGTCCGCGGTTGTTCAACACCCTCCCAGCGAGCATAAGAAATATTGCCAGAACAACCGTGGACATCTTCTATTGGTTCTATTCCAAGGAGTGCCGGACCAACCGGGTTGTGGTGGGTACGTGGCCCTGCGGGCCGCTCCAAGCAACAGCCTAGTGGACCAAACTCTCACAAGTCAAGCCTGGCCTCGGGCCGGGCTTGGGGAGTAGAACTACTACCAGAACCCCATCAACCAGGTAACCAGATGCCCCCTTTGTGCAGAGGAGCTATATCTGCAGATTTAAGTGTAGCTGGTATCTTCCCTGTATCGAGGCTCTTCCTCTATATTACTGTTGAGTGCTCGCGCTACTGGTTCTTTATATTTTGTATGAATATTGAATTCCATGAGTCCGGCCCAGGAGCTGAGTGCATGGACATATTGTCAATTTCTCTTTCAAAGTCTTCCGAGTTTGTGGTAATATCCGTTATATTATCTGCAGCTTGAATGTCATTCATAAAGAAGCTGTCTGGGTCATCAACTTTCATGTTGTGTATTGGTGTGCTAAACATAGCCTCATACTGGCTTCTTAGAATATCACTAATCTCTTTGTTGTCCTCTGTGTACGTACCTTCATTTGTAATTAACGGTCCAATATTGGTAGAGGTTTTGGATTTTGCTTATGTGAAAAAATATTTTGGACTTCTTTATCTCTTGTATAGCTTTCTGTTCCAATTCCATTTCCTCAGACTCATATGATCGCTTCAACGTTTGTTCTATTTCTTTGATCTCCCTGTTTAGGTTTATTTTCCTTTCTTGTGATAGTTGTGTCTGTTTAATCATCGTTTTCTTTCTAGAGTCATTCTCTTGGTTGATTATTTCCAGGTTGGTTTCCTGCTGTAATATTATTGCTTACTATTCTCCATTTTAAACTGGCTAGATTGAAGTCTCCAAGGAAGATAATATCTGGAGCTGGGTTTGCTAGGTTATCAAGGATGTTCTTTATTTTGTGCATCTGCTCTGTGAATTCCTCAACCGTTGTATCTGGCGGTTTATATATTAGAATAATAATTAGGTTTATTTTTTCTACCTTGATTCCAGGTACCTCTACCACCTATTGGCCGAGTTTAGTAGCTTTGTGCATACCAGTTCCTCTTTAATATACAAACTCACTCCTCCATTTGACCTAATTTCTCTATCACATCTATATAAAATATTATTTGGAATCCAGATTTCACTATCCATGTAATCTTTCGTATGAGTTTCCATTAACACCCCAAATATTGAATTCGACTCTACTAAAAGTCCATTTATGAACTTGACTCTAAATCTTGATTGTGACTTTAGGCCTTGTATGTTGGCAAATGTAAATGATTTCCCACACTGTGTGTCACTTCTGGAGGGTTATGGTAGTTCCCTCCCCCCCCCCTCTCCACCCTGGCCCAGGGTGTGTTGTTGTGGCAATGGTTCGTCCAGTTTTGGTAGTGGAACTGGGGAGTGTGGTAGTGTGTGAGTGTAATTGGGGGGTGTAGTATGTGTGGGCTTGATGACGATTTGTAGTCCAGTCTTGGCCATTTCCCCTCCCATCCGTACTCCTGCAACGTTTGTGTCTGCCTCTTACTCTCTCTATGTTCTACTCGGTTTCTGCCTGCCTCTAAAAAAAATCAGTATATGTATATTATATGTGGTGGGACTGTGAAGGGTGAATGTATAGTGAATCCCATCCGGCGGGAGGCCCCTCAAGTGTTGTAAGGTGCTTGTGCTGGGTGGTGGGGGAGGGGGGGGGTGCCTGAAGCAGCAGTAGGCAGCATGTACTATTATCCCCTCTCCTCCCTCCCTCCCTTCCCCTTCTTTTCCATATCAAATTCCAACCCGTCACCATGTCTTGTAAGGCTTATTTATTGGCAGAGTTTTCTGTGGGTGCGTGAAGCAACCCGGCCTCAGACCAAGTCCATTCCATCCAGCGGTCGACCCCAAAGACGTATTCATAAATGTTAACATGCTGTTCATTCAGAATAGGAATTTTCTCAAATATATTTATATTAATTTTATATTAGCATATTGTGCATATATAGGCATAGGTTAGGTTAGGTGTTTAGGTTCTGTTGGCGATTATTTGTATTTGTAGTACGTGGGTGAAGCATTTACAGCGTTGTGGCTCGAACAAAATTCGTCAGTGAAGCACTTGTTCCGGAAGTGTTCGAACGTCAGCAGTTGAGTCGCGTGTAAACTGTTTTTCATTCATAAACACCTGGGGTGTTTGGCGGGTGGATGGAATGGACTTCGGGTGTTCGTGAGGACGGGCGGCGTGAAGAGGGGAGAATAATGCCACAAAAGTAAAGGTTTCATGTGTACCAAGAGCCACACGGCTCCACTTGTGGCCGGAGCGACCAGGCGTGGAGCAGTGTCAGTCATGCTCACAGTTTTGTACACGGTGAAGAACACACTTTACTATGAGAGTGGTGTTATGTGTAGAGCACACTGGTATTGTGAGGACAGTTGTATCAGTGCTAGTAACACCTGTAGTGCTAGTGACAGCTGTAGTGTAACAGCTGTAGTGCTAGTGACAGCTGTAGTGCTAGTAGCAGCTGTAGTACTAGTAACAGCTGTAGTACTAGTAACAGCTGTAGTGTAACACCTGTAGTGCTAGTGACAGCTGTAGTGCTAGTAGCAGCTGTAGTGTAACAGCTGTAGTACTAGTAACAGCTGTAGTGCTAGTGACAGCTGTAGTGCTAGTGACAGCTGTAGTGTAACAGCTGTAGTGTAACAGCTGTAGTACTAGTAACACCTGTAGTGCTAGTGACAGCTGTAGTGCTAGTAGCAGCTGTAGTACTAGTAACAGCTGTAGTGTAACACCTGTAGTGCTAGTGACAGCTGTAGTGCCAGTGACAGCTGTAGTGCTAGTGACAGCTGTAGTGCCAGTGACAGCTGTAGTGTAACAGCTGTAGTGTAACAGCTGTAGTGCTAGTGACAGCTGTAGTGTAACAGCTATAGTGCCAGTAACACCTGTAGTGCCAGTGACAGCTGTAGTGCTAGTGACAGCTGTAGTGCTAGTGACAGCTGTAGTACTAGTAACAGCTGTAGTGCCAGTAACAGCTGTAGTGCCAGTGACAGCTGTAGTGCTAGTAACAGCTGTAGTGCTAGTAACAGCTGTAGTGCTAGTAACACCTGTAGTGCTAGTGACAGCTGTAGTGCTGGTAGCAGCTGTAGTGCCAGTAACAGCTGTAGTGCCAGTAACAGCTGTAGTGCTAGTAACAGCTGTAGTGCTAGTAACAGCTGTAGTGCTAGTAACAGCTGTAGTGCTAGTGACACCTGTAGTGCTAGTGACAGCTGTAGTGCTAGTAACACCTGTAGTGCTAGTAACACCTGTAGTGCTAGTGACAGCTGTAGTGCTAGTAACAGCTGTAGTGTAACAGCTGTAGTGCCAGTAACAGCTGTAGTGCTAGTGACAGCTGTAGTGCCAGTAACAGCTGTAGTGCTAGTGACAGCTGTAGTGCTAGTAATAGCTGTAGTGCTAGTGACAGCTGTAGTGCTAGTAACAGCTGTAGTGTAACAGCTGTAGTGCTAGTGACAGCTGTAGTGCTGGTAACAGCTGTAGTGCTAGTAACAGCTGTAGTGCTAGTAACACCTGTAGATCTAGTGACAGCTGTAGTGTAACAGCTGTAGTGCTAGTGACAGCTGTTGTGCTAGTGACAGCTGTAGTGCTAGTGACAGCTGTAGTGCTAGTGACAGCTGTAGTGCTAGTGACAGCTGTAGTGCTAGTAACAGCTGTAGTGCTAGTAACAGCTGCAGTGCTAGTAACAGCTGCAGTGCTAGTAACAGCTGCAGTGCTAGTAACAGCTGTAGTGCTAGTAACAGCTGTAGTGTAACAGCTGTAGTGCTAGTGACAGCTGTAGTGCTAGTGACAGCTGTAGTGCTAGTAACAGCTGTAGTGCTAGTGACAGCTGTAGTGCTAGTAACAGCTGTAGTGCCAGTAACAGCTGTAGTGCTAGTAACAGCTGTAGTGCTAGTGACAGCTGTAGTGCTAGTAACAACTGTAGTGTAACAACTGTAGTACTAGTAACAGCTGTAGTGCTAGTAACAGCTGTAGTGCTAGTAACAGCTGTAGTGCTAGTAACAGCTGTAGGGCCAGTAACAGCTGTAGTGCTAGTAACAGCTGTAGTGTAACAGCTGTAGTACTAGTAACAGCTGTAGTGTTAGTAAAAGCTGTAGTGTAACAGCTGTAGTGCTAGTAACAGCTGTAGTGCTAGTGACAGCTGTAGTACTAGTAACAGCTGTAGTGCTAGTGACAGCTGTAGTACTAGTAACAGCTGTAGTGCTAGTAAGAGCTGTAGTGTAACAACTGTAGTACTAGTAACAGCTGTAGTGCTAGTAACAGCTGTAGTGCTAGTAAGAGCTGTAGTGCTAGTGACAGCTGTAGTACTAGTAACAGCTGTAGTGCTAGTAAGAGCTGTAGTGTAACAGCTGTAGTGCTAGTAACAGCTGTAGTGCTAGTAACAACTGTAGTGTAACAGCTGTAGTACTAGTAACAGCTGTAGTGCCAGTAACAGCTGTAGTGCCAGTAACAGCTGTAGTGCCAGTAACAGCTGTAGTGCTAGTAACAGCTGTAGTGCTAGTAACAACTGTAGTGTAACAACTGTAGTACTAGTAACAGCTGTAGTGCCAGTAACAGCTGTAGTGCCAGTAACAGCTGTAGTGCTAGTAACAGCTGTAGTGCCAGTAACAGCTGTAGTGCTTGTGACAGCTGTAGTACCAGTAACAGCTGTAGTGCCAGTAACAGCTGTAGTGCCAGTAACAGCTGTAGTGCTAGTAACAGCTGTAGTGCTAGTAACAGCTGTAGTGCTAGTAACAGCTGTAGTGCTAGTAACAGCTGTAGTGCCAGTAACAGCTGTAGAGCTAGTAACAGCTGTAGTGCTAGTAACAGCTGTAGTGCCAGTAACAGCTGTAGTGCCAGTAACAGCTGTAGTGCTAGTGACAGCTGTAGTACTAGTAACAGCTGTAGTGCTAGTAACAGCTGTAGTGCTAGTAACAGCTGTAGTGCCAGTAACAGCTGTAGTGTAACAGCTGTAGTACTAGTAACAGCTGTAGTGCTAGTAAGAGCTGTAGTGTAACAGCTGTAGTGCTAGTAACAGCTGTAGTGCTAGTGACAGCTGTAGTACTAGTAACAGCTGTAGTGCTAGTAAGAGCTGTAGTGTAACAGCTGTAGTGCTAGTAACAACTGTAGTGTAACAGCTGTAGTACTAGTAACAGCTGTAGTGCCAGTAACAGCTGTAGTACTAGTAACAGCTGTAGTGCCAGTAACAGCTGTAGTGCCAGTAACAGCTGTAGTGCCAGTAACAGCTGTTGTGCCAGTAACAGCTGTAGTGCCAGTAACAGCTGTAGTACCAGTAACAGCTGTAGTGCCAGTAACAGCTGTAGTGCTAGTAACAGCTGTAGTGCCAGTAACAGCTGTAGTGCTAGTAACAGCTGTAGTGCTAGTAACAGCTGTAGTGCCAGTAACAGCTGTAGTGCCACTAACCGCTATAGTGCTAGTGACAGCTGTAGTACTAGTAACAGCTGTAGTGCTAGTAACAGCTGTAGTGCCAGTAACAGCTGTAGTGCCAGTAACAGCTGTAGTGCTAGTAACAGCTGTAGTGCTAGTAACAGCTGTAGTGCTAGTAACAGCTGTAGTGCTGGTGACAGCTGTAGTGCCAGTAACAGCTGTAGTGCTAGTGACAGCTGTAGTGTAACAGCTGTAGTGCTAGTAACAGCTGTAGTGCCAGTAACAGCTGTAGTGCCAGTAACAGCTGTAGTGCCAGTAACAGCTGTAGTGCCAGTGACAGCTGTAGTGCTAGTGACAGCTGTAGTGCTAGTGACAGCTGTAATGCTAGTAACAGCTGCAGTGCTAGTAACAGCTGTAGTGCTAGTAACAGCTGTAGTGCTAGTAACAGCTGTAGTGCTAGTAACAGCTGTAGTGTAACAGCTGTAGTACTAGTAACAGCTGTAGTGTAACAGGTGTAGTACTAGTAACAGCTGTAGTGTAACAGCTGTAGTACTAGTAACAACTGTAGTACAAGTAACAGCAGTAGTGTAACAGCTGTAGTACTAGTAACAACTGTAGTACTAGTAACAGCTGTAGTATAACAGCTGTAGTACTAGTAACAGCTGTAGTATAACAGCTGTAGTACTAGTAACAGCTGTAGTGTAACAGCTGTAGTACTAGTAACAACTGTAGTACTAGTAACAGCTGTAGTGTAACAGCTGTAGTACTAGTAACAGCTGTAGTACTAGTAACAGCTGTAGTGTAACAGCTGTAGTACTAGTAACAGCTGTAGTGTTAGTAACAGCTGTAGTGCTAGTAAGAGCTGTAGTGTAACAGCTGTAGTGCTAGTGACAGCTGTAGTGCTAGTAACAACTGTAGTGTAACAACTGTAGTACTAGTAACAGCTGTAGTGCTAGTAACAGCTGTAGTGCTAGTAACAGCTGTAGTGTAACAGCTGTAGTACTAGTAACAGCTGTTGTGTAACAGCTGTAGTGCTAGTAACAGCTGTAGTACTAGTAACAGCTGTTGTGTAACAGCTGTAGTGCTAGTAACAGCTGTAGTGTAACAGCTGTAGTACTAGTAACAACTGTAGTACTAGTAACAGCTGTAGTGTAACAGCTGTAGTACTAGTAACAGCTGTAGTGTAACAGCTGTAGTACTAGTAACAGCTGTAGTGTAACAGCTGTAGTACTAGTAACAGCTGTAGTGTTAGTAACAGCTGTAGTGCTAGTAAGAGCTGTAGTGTAACAGCTGTAGTGCTAGTAACAGCTGTAGTGCTAGTGACAGCTGTAGTGCTAGTAACAACTGTAGTGTAACAACTGTAGTACTAGTAACAGCTGTAGTGCTAGTAACAGCTGTAGTGCTAGTAACAGCTGTAGTGCTAGTAACAGCTGTAGTACTAGTAACAGCTGTTGTGTAACAGCTGTAGTGCTAGTAACAGCTGTAGTACTAGTAACAGCTGTTGTGTAACAGCTGTAGTGCTAGTAACAGCTGTAGTGTAACAGCTGTAGTACTAGTAACAGCTGTTGTGTAACAGCTGTAGTGCTAGTAACAGCTGTAGTACTAGTAACAGCTGTTGTGTAACAACTGTAGTGCTAGTAACAGCTGTAGTGCCAGTAACAGCTGTAGTGCTAGTAACAGCTGTAGTGCCAGTAACAGCTGTAGTGCCAGTAACAGCTGTAGTGCCAGTAACAGCTGTAGTGCCAGTAACAGCTGTAGTGCCAGTAACAGCTGTAGTGCCAGTAACAGCTGTAATGCCAGTGACAGCTGTAGTGCTAGTGACAGCTGTAGTGCTAGTGACAGCTGTAGTGCTAGTGACAGCTGTAGTGCTTGTAACAGCTGTAGTGCTAGTAACAGCTGTAGTGCCAGTAACAGCTGTAGTGCTAGTAACAGCTGTAGTGCCAGTAACAGCTGTAGTGCCAGTAACAGCTGTAGTGCCAGTAACAGCTGTAGTGCCAGTAACAGCTGTAGTGCCAGTAACAGCTGTAGTGCCAGTAACAGCTGTAGTGCTAGTGACAGCAGTAGTGCTAGTAACAGCTGTAGTGTTAGTAACAGCTGTAGTGCTAGTAACAGCTGTAGTGCTGGTGACAGCTGTAGTGCCAGTAACAGCTGTAGTGTAACAGCTGTAGTGCTAGTGACAGCTGTAGTGCTAGTAACAGCTGCAGTGCTAGTAACAGCTGCAGTGCTAGTAACAGCTGTACTGCTAGTAACAGCTGTAGTACTAGTAACAGCTGTAGTGTAACAGCTGTAGTACTAGTAACAGCTGTAGTGTAACAGCTGTAGTACTAGTAACAGCTGTAGTTTAACAGCTGTAGTACTAGTAACAACTGTAGTGTAACAGCTGTAGTGTAACAGCTATAGTACTAGTAACAGCTGTAGTGCTAGTAACAGCTGTAGTGCTAGTAACAACTGTAGTACTAGTAACAGCTGTAGTACTAGTAACAGCTGTAGTGTAACAGCTGTAGTGTAACAGCTGTAGTACTAGTAACAGCTGTAGTGTAACAGCTGTAGTACTAGTAACAGCTGTAGTGCCAGTAACAGCTGTAGTGCTAGTAACAGCTGTAGTGTAACAGCTGTAGTGCTTGTAACAGCTGTAGTGTAACAGCTGTAGTACTAGTAACAGCTGTAGTGCTAGTAACAGCTGTAGTGTAACAGCTGTAGTGCTAGTAACAGCTGTAGTACTAGTAACAGCTGTAGTGCTAGTAACAGCTGTAGTGCTAGTAACAGCTGTAGTACTAGTAACAGCTGTAGTGCTAGTAACAGCTGTAGTGCTCGTAACAGCTGTAGTGTAACAGCTGTGGTACTAGTAACAGCTGTAGTGCTAGTAACAGCTGTAGTGTAACAGCTGTAGTGCTAGTAACAGCTGTAGTGCTAGTAACAGGTGTAGTGCTAGTAACAGCTGTAGTACTAGCACTGTGGTAGTACTACAGCTGTGGTAACAGCTGTAGTGCTAGTAACAGCTGTAATGTAACATCTGTAGTTCTAGTAACAGCTGTAGTACTAGTAACAGCTGTAGTGTAACAGCTGTAGTGCTAGTAACAGCTGTAGTGCTATCTTCTTGAGGTTATCTTGAGATGATTTCGGGGCTTTAGTGTCCCCGCGGCCCGGTCCTCGACCAGGCCTCCACCCCCAGGAAGCAGCTCGTGACAGCTGACTAACTCCCAGGTACCTATTTACTGCTAGGTAACAGGGGCATTCAGGGTGAAAGAAACTTTGCCCATTTGTTTGTGCCTCGTGCGGGAATCGAACCCGCGCCACAGAATTACGAGTCCTGCGCGCTATCCACCAGGCTACGAGGCCCCCACGTGCTAGTAACAGCTGTAGTGCTAGTAACAGCTGTAGTGTAACAGCTGTAGTGCTAGTAACAGCTGTAGTGCTAGTAACAGCTGTAGTGCTAGTAACAGCTGTAGTGCTAGTAACAGCTGCAGTGCTAGTAACAGCTGTAGTGCTAGTAACAGCTGTAGTGTAACAGCTGTAGTGCTAGTAACAGCTGTTGTGCTAGTAACAGCTGTAGTGTAACAGCTGTAGTGCTAGTAACAGCTGTAGTGCTCTTCACCGTTGTTTGAGGCAGGAACGGTGAAGAAGCAGGTCTAAACAAAACTAATGCAATTACACACAGAAATCACAATAGCGTGATGGATCGAATTAACAAATCCACAAGGGCCGTGGCTCGGGTGCATAAACCCTGGTGTGTGTTTCGGAGAGACTGCAGGAACTATTGGTAAATCAGGATGATTTTCCGGTTACAATTCTTTTAACCATGTTGTAGCTCAGTCGATTAAGGCAGTGTCTGAGATCCTCTCAGACTTAGGTTCGAACCCTCGTCACGGCCTTTGTGGATTTGTTCAAAACTAATGCAAACCTGTATGTGATTATTTCACTGTTTGGATCACTTGAAACCTTGATCCGTAGGAACTTTGTGTAGTTACGGTCTTCTTCTTGTAGAGCTACTCCTAAGGAATGCCTTACTTATATCAGCCGTGTATGTAGAAGTTGCTGTGCGGAATTTTAATAGCACATCGTACAGCCTCTGTATCAGGCTTCATCCATTTTGAATACAGTCATTCAAGGAGATACTAGTCTGTTAGGCCTTAGCACTGCAGTTAAACTATTCCTATTTGGATAGTAAATGAGTCTTTCAGTACTGCATGGTGAGGCAAATAGTGTCCCTCCTTTGGGTCATCATTATTTACAACTTTGATGAATTTGTTATCGAGCTGTTGTTGGATTATGTCAGGATACAATTTCAGGTTCTCAGGTTGTGTATTCAAGTGCAGCCTGACACAGTATTGATAGTCTCTGTAGACCACTGAGTCTAGGTATTGTTTGGACTAGGCCAGGCATCGTCTGGACTAGTTTGTTCAGGGACTATGCCTAAAGTTGCTAGATCCCACAATTTATGTACAGGTGGATCAAGTTCATTCTCAGACATGTCTCTGAATTAAAGTGGTGACTGTTCTTCACCTAGTCTGGCAACCATCACTGGGTTGACTTGTTGGTTGTCTACAGGTGGGGTTTTCCTCACACTCAATACAGGGTCAGTGAGCAGTTGCCTCCCGCAGACAATAGCAGGTTCATTCTCTGCTGTTTTGTACTTACAGTGGTGAATTTGTGTTAATAGTCTGCACCTACAAGTATTCCAATGTCGGTGAAGTGATCACACGTGATTTTATCATCAGCCAACTTGATTCCCTTTTCTTGCAGGAATTTGGATGTTGTCCCTAGACCATGAACATACAGGTGAGATGGGATTTTATTGACTACTATGGCCTGTACAGGTCGGGCATAACCGCCTAAACATACTAGTGGTTGGACCACTTTGTAGTCTTGGGGTCCTGTGTTCGTCAGGAACCCTGATACGTTTAATTTGACCAGAGTTACAGACTGTTACACTCTAAGTTCATCTTCCACTTTTTCTCGTACGAATGTTTTTTGGGACCCTAAGTCAAATAATTAACAAGTTGTGACCTTTGTCCTTTTATTTTTGATGATGAGTTGGGCAGTAGTCAAAGTCACATTAACTTTGGACGTTTTCGCTAGGACACTGAATTTCTCTCGCACTTTGCAGTACTGTACAGTGGTGGGATCTCCATCTCTCACCTTTGGGTTTGAATGCTTTCATTTTCTATAACTGCACAGTGCAGACCCCTTTTACACCTATTGTATGTGTATAGTTGGGTCTCATAGTTGTTAACGTTGTATGATTTGAGACATGTGGTCCCTTTATGCAATTTCTTGTCTCTTAACTCGGGTGTGTGTACAGAGATAATTGGTGCAGAGGTATGTTGAATGTTGTTCTTGGACAGAACAAACATGTCCCCCAGCCTACAGCACGTTTAGGAGTTACCACTTTGGGGGAACTAGCAACTGTAGGCTTGGAGGGATTCACTGTGTAAGTGCCCACACTGCCTTGTTTCCTCCAATATGGCATGGAAGTGGTTGATCTAGATTTAATAGGAGTACTTGTCCTACTCTTTGGTCTCACTGATTTCACAGTGGATGACTTTACAGTGTCACTATTTACAGAGACTTTACAGAGTTATTAGTAGTACCTGTAATCTTTATTGACGGTCGTTTTAGCTTGTCAGATGAATAACTCGATGTTGGTGCTGTTTCTGAAGGTTTAGAGTAGGCTGTAAATACCTTGTTTGCTCCTCGTCTATATGTCTTAAGGTAATCTTGAGAGGATTTCGGGGCTTAGCGTCCCCGCGGCCCGGTCCTCGAGCAGGCCTCCTTTTTGTTACACCCCCCCACCCCACCCCCAGGAAGCAGCCCGTAGCAGCTGTCTAACTCCCAGGTACCTATTTACTGCTAGCTGAACAAGGGCATCAGGGTGAAACAAAACTCTTGCCTATTTGTTTCCGCCTCCACCGGGAATCGAACCCCGAATGCCGAGCGCTGACCACTCAGCTGTCAGGTCCCTACAAGAGAACGCAAACCTTCAGAAATAACCTGGATGGTAAGGAGAGTGTTGTGTTGATGAGAGCATAACTCACCTAGTACATCACTGGACAGTTTTCATTGGATGGCAACTTTGGTCAGCCACTCAGCAGTGGTCAGCCTTAAGGCCGAGTAATCTTAGTAGCGACTCCAACTCCAGTCTGGAGGTGTACTCACCTAATTGTGCTTGCGGGGGGTTGAGCTCTGGCTCTTTGGTCCCGCCTCTCAACTGACAGTCAACTGGTGGAGGTGTGTAATGAGTGAGCGGTGTGATCAGGGTGGGGCGAGTCCAGCAGGTGTTGGCCTAGATGTATGAGAGCTTTTTCTTTGTCGGCATTATTCCTCCGGAGCTGGACTGGCCGGTTAGTGCTATCACTATTTTGTTTTTTGTTTTAATTGTCTACTTCAGTTTGCCTGCTGAACTACACACCACCATAACACTTGCACCACCACCACCACTAACAACAGCATAACGTCCCGCTGATGGGGCAAGAGGTCCTTGAGGACCTGGGCGCGGGTCTCACAGGACCTGGTACAGGGACCCCCATAGAAAACTGATATCACATTAACCTGAGAGCCCTTGAGGGCTGAGTAGGAATACACAGACAAGGAAGCATTGTCCCGCGGACTGGGGTGGCGTCACGTGCCCCCCCCCCCCTGCGAGTGGGAAGGAAATAAGGCAAGAATCTGTGGCTAGAGTGAGCGTAAAGAGAGGTGTGGGGTACGTAAGGGTCACTCATGCCACTTTGGTTGGTGATTCTGGGTGAGGCCAGCTCATTCCACATACCAGATGGGCTGGCTATGTGGTATGAAGATCCTGGAGGGCCAGGTCCCAAATTTGCAGAGCAGAATAACAACACTCTGGAGCGAAAGGTAGGGAAGGAAGTGCAGAATAGAACCAGATAGGAGTAGAGGTGCCATAGGCACAATCAGAGAACACTGTCTGAACATCAGAGGTCCACAACTGTTCAACGCCGTCCCAGCAAGCATTAGAAATATTACTGGAACAAAGGTAGATGTATTTAAGAGGCACCTAGACAGGTTCTTGCAAGAAATGCCGGACCAACCAAGCTGTATTCGATATGTGGGCCTGTCGACCGCTGCCAGCAACAGCTTGTTGGACCAAGTCGAGGCTGGGCTCGGGGAGTAGAAGAACTCCAGAGACCCTCACCAGGTCAGTGAAAGCGGTGTACCCCAGTACTGTCCCAGTGTTCCACAGTGGTGGAACACTGGGGCAGAGTGGAAGCCTTTTGTCACAGTAGTGGAACAGTGGTGGAACATGGTGGAGGCGATGGTAGAGAGGGGTGGTGCGTAAGCCTTAAAGATGCACCACCTATTGCTCTACTCCCTCTGTTGGTCCAGGCTGGTGCGTTGCTGCCACACCCACACCCCACTCCTCCCCCTCCTCCAGTACCACACCCCACTCCTCCCCCTCCTCCAGTACCACACCCCACTCCTCCCCCTCCTCCAGTACCACACCCCACTCCTCCCCCTCCTCCAGTACCACACCCCACTCCTCCCCCTCCTCCAGTACCACACCCCACTCCTCCCCCTCCTCCAGTACCACACCCCACTCCTCCCCCTCCTCCAGTACCACACCCCACTCCTCCCCCTCCTCCAGTACCACACCCCACTCCTCCCCCTCCTCCAGTACCACACCCCACTCCTCCCCCTCCTCCAGTACCACACCCCACTCCTCCCCCTCCTCCAGTACCACACCCCACTCCTCCCCCTCCTCCAGTACCACACCCCACTCCTCCCCCTCCTCCAGTACCACACCCCACTCCTCCCCCTCCTCCAGTACCACACCCCACTCCTCCCCCTCCTCCAGTACCACACCCCACTCCTCCCCCTCCTCCAGTACCACACCCCACTCCTCCCCCTCCTCCAGTACCACACCCCACTCCTCCCCCTCCTCCAGTACCACACCCCACACCCCCTCCAGTACCACACCCCACACCCCCTCCTCCAGTACCACACCCCACTCCCCCTCCTCCAGTACCATGCCCCACACCCCCTCCAGTACCACACCCCACTCCCCCTCCTCCAGTACCACACCCCCTCCAGTACCACATCCCACTCCAGTACCACATCCTCCCCTCCCCTGAAGCTCATATCAAGAGGATAACACCAGCTGCATATGCCAGGTTGGCTAACATAAGAACGGCCTTTAGAAACTTGTGTAAGGAATCTTTCACAACATTATATACTACATAGAGAGAAAACCGAAATACTTTTTCTTCTATGCAAAATCAAGATCAAAAACCACATCTAGTATCGGGCCCCTGCGAAAGGGAGATGGAACTTTCACAGATGACAACAAAGAAATGAGCGAGTTACTGAGGAAGCAGTACGACTATTTTCAGCGTGCCATTAAACGCACGAAAGATTGATAACGCAAATGAATTTTTCATGGATATGATATCAACATCAAATCATATATCAGACGTCACCCTATCCCCACTGGATTTTGAAGAAGCCATAAACAGTATGCCTATGCACTCTGCACCAGGCCCGGATTCTTGGAACTCTATATTCATCAAGAACTGTAAAAAACCACTATCGCAGGCCCTTCACATTCTGTGGAGACAAAGCCTAGATACTGGTGTTATCCCTGACATACTAAAAACAGCAGAGATAGCACCACTCCATAAAGGAGGAAATAAGGCAGAGGCAAAAAATTACAGACAGATAGCACTAACATCGCACATCATAAAAATCTTTGAGTGAGTACTAAGAAGTAAGATCACAACATACATGGAATCACAGCATCTCCATAACCCCGGACAACATGGTTTCAGAACAGGGTGCTCTTGCCTGTCGCAGTTGCTGGACCACTATGACATGGCATTAGATGCTATGGAAGACAAACAAAACGCTGATGTAATTTACACAGATTTCGCAAAAGCCTTTGACAAATGTGACCATGGTGTTATTGCACACAAAATGGGTTCTAAAGGAATTACCGGAAAAAGGCAGATGGATCTACAATTTCTTGACTAACAGAACCCAATGTGTAATAGTCAACAAAAATAAAATCCGGTCCATCAACCGTGAAGAGCTCAGTCCCACAGGGTACTGTGCTTGCTCCAGTACTTCTTTTCATCCTCATATCGGACACAAACAAGGACACACAACCTATAGCTCTGTATCATCCTTTGCAGATGACACTAGGATCTTTATGAGAGTAGGCAACATAGAGGACACGGCAAACCTCCAATCAGATGTAAATCAGAACTTTTTATGGGCTACAGAAAATAATATGGTGTTTAACGAAGATAAGTTCCAGCTCATGCGCTACGGAAAAGAAAATTTAAACGGAAACTACGTACAAAACGCAGTCAAATCATACCATAGAACGTAAATCATACCATAGAACGTAAAAACAATGTAAAGGATTTGGGAGAACTGATGTCGGAAGACCTTATCTTTAAAGAACACAATAAAATAGCCCTCATAACTGCAAGAAAAATGAATGACAGGTTGGATAACAAGAACTTTTCAAACTAGAGATGCTATATCGATGATATTTTTCAAAACGCTTGTGCTCTCTCGAGTGGAGTACTGCTGCACAATGACAGCCCCTTTCAAAGCTGGAGAAATTACAGACCTGGAGAGCGTGCAGAGATCCTTTACTGCTGGAATCCACTCAGTAAAACGTCTAAATTATTAGGACCGTTTAAAATTCCTAAATCGGTATTCTCTGGAGCACAGGTGGAGTAGATACATAATAATTTACACATGGAAAATAGTAGAGGGGCTGGTCCCAAACCTGCACACAGAAATAACATCACATGAGACCAGGAGGCATGGCAGGATGTGCAGAATACCCCCGTTGAAGAGCAGAGGTGCAACAGGTATTCTGAGAGAGAACTCTTTCAACATCAGAGGCCCGAGACTGTTCAACACGCTTCCACTACACATAAGGGACATAACTATACTGGCTGACCAGTCCAGCAACCAGGAAGCCTGGTCGACGACCGGTCCGCGGGGTCGTTAAGCCCCGAAAACACCTCAAAGTAACCTCAAGATAAGGTAATTAAGTGAAAGCCCACAAAATGATTTCAATGAGAATAATTGGTAAAGTAGGACGGTGGATACTTAATTCGAACAGAAACAAGAGTAACAGTCAACCATATATAATCGAGTCCAAGCGCAGTTAAAAGCTCTGGGGCCAGATTCACGAAAGTACTTACGCAAGCACTTGCGAACCTGTACATCTTTTCTCAATCTTTGGCGGTTTTGTTTACAATTATTAAACAGTTAATGAGCTCCGAAGCACCAGGAGGCTGTTTATAACAATAACAACAGTTGAATGGGAAATTTTCATGCTTGTAAACTGTTTAATAAATGTAACCAAAGCCGTCAAAGATTGAGGAAAGATGTACACTTTCGTAAGTACTTGCGTAAGTACTTTCGTGAATCTGGCCCCTGTAACTCAAGGTACAGTCCTTGCACCACTGTTTTTACCTAAGGCATGACACTGTTGATATGCTTGCTAAGTCAGCCTGCAGAAAACCTGTGGTAGAAATTGATATGGGTGTTTCATTAGCAGTGACAAAGAGAATACTTAAACAAATATCTAATGAAAATCTCACGTACCTAACAAATTCTCAAAGACCTGAAAGTTGTAGCATTAAATATTATGATAGATATCGTGAGGAGACATTCACATATGGGACTAATAGAACAAGAACCCGGCAATGTGATGTTATAGTGGCCAGAATACGCCTGGGATATAGACGTATCTGGCAGCTTTCTCAAAACCCAAATGTCGAGTACACAATGTGTCAACTTTGTGAAAGAGAAAACATGCACTCTCTTGAACATTATATTGTAGAATGTACCATACTGACTGACTTTCGCCCTCCTGGGCTGAGGTATGCTGAACTCTGTAATTACTATACGAGTACTGGAACACTTGATGATATATTGGACTTGTACCCAAGATTGGCCATGTAATATATCAATCATACAATGTATATATATGATGTAACTATAACCTGAGCTTGTAAAAGCACCTTCATCACCTTCAGTGATTAAGTGCTTATTTGCACACTAGTTTCTTTATCAGCTATCTCACCCTGTCAGTAAATGAGACAAATGTATGTGAATGCATGTGTGTGTATATATATGTATGTATATGTGAGTGTGTGTATGTATATGTATGGGTATAAAGTATATATATGGAAGCTGATCAGAATTACATTTCACCTTTGTGAATGTACATTAATGACACTATGTAAAAGACACATCTAACACTTTATGTAGGGCATACGTAAATCTGTGTATCTATGTATTTACGTATGTAGGTTAGCTTAGCATTTTAAAAACACCGAATCACCTTCTGTGGTTGAGTGTTCAATAAACCCTTGAACTATATGTTTAACACTTCTCTAACCCTGTCCATGGAGGACAGAAGAAAATGTATATATGATGGTTAGCATTGTAAATGTGTGGCCACGTCTGTGGTAGAAAAAAAAACCTGCTTTTACCTTATTCTCAGATCAGGCACAGACAAAAATACAAGTCACAGCTTCGTATCATCCTTTGCAGATGACACAAAGATCAGCATGAAAATTACCTTTGCTGAAGACATTGAAAAACTTAAAAGCAGATATTAATAAAGTTTTCGACTGGGCAGCAGAAAATAACATGATGTTTAATAGTGATAAATTCCAGGTACTCAGATACGGTAAAAATGAGATGGTCCGAGACAACCCGTCCTTTCAAATTAACGTCACTTTTCGCTGGTATGCGCGCTACGGCCAAAAACTGACGTAATTTTAAATGAAATCGGCTTACGAAAGTGATGTACTGTCCCGTTTTCTGTTTGCGTCATCCAGTTTACGTCTGTTAAAGTTAGGAGAGAACACTTTCAATTAACGTTTTTCATGACGTTTTGAAACCTTTGGAGAATTTCCTGCACTCCTAACCTACCAGAGAACCCTTAACACACACAGATGGTTTTGAAAAAAAAACAATCCGAAATTTATTTTCAATTTTTTTTTCATTTTTAAATTACGTCAGTTTTCGGCCATACGGGCAAACGGTCAAATTCAGACGTAATTTTTAAGAGGACAGGTTAGCCGCCGCAAACCCACATCACCTCAGTCAAGACCGAAGCCGTCAGTATCACGATGCCTTTGTACTTTGTAAGTTTTGTTCGCGTTTTTAACAATTTTGTGTATTCCGTCAAGAATGTGGCGTATTAGGTGAGTTGACGGGTTGTAGTGTAAGGACTGGAAGCAGCAGGATAATGATAACACAGTCACACACACACACAGCAGCAGCCCCTGTTGCCGTTAGCAGCAGCAACTGTAACACCAGCAGCAGCAGCACCAGCAGGACCAGCAACTGTAACACCAGCAGCAGCAGTACAATCAGTAGCAGCAGCAGCAACTGTAACAGCGGTAGCAGCAGCACCACCATCAGCAGTAGCAACAGCAACTGTAACAACAGTAGCAGCAGGAGCAGCAGCGGCAGCACCACCAGCAACAACAACAACAACAACAAGGATACCAGGCCAGGTGCTATAAAGTAACATCAGTAATATATATCAAATGTCATCCCAGCTTTTGATATCGACCAAATGCTGCGGTACACACGCCTGACAGGCGGGCGGGGGTGGGAAGCGGTCCACAAGGGCGTCCACTGGCGGCAGTGTGCAGGGATTCTCGTCCATGTGGCGTGCTGGTGGCTGGGATTGGCGGCAGTAACGGGTTTTGCTGGTCGTGTCGCGCTGGGCGGGAAAATTGGAAATATTGAAGGACCTGCAGCGTTGTGTCGAACTGTTTTCCTCTCTCTCTTGCTCTCGTGTTTATTATTGGGTCTTGTTAGTCGTAGGTGTTGTTATTGTTTACAAGGAGATTGTTCACAGGGAGTTGCTGGGTGATTATAATTGTGTGAGCAGCTGTGGTAAACGTCAAAGATGCGAAGCACAGCAAGATAAGTGAGGTTATTAAGTAGCTGTCAATGCAATGCGTGGCTTCCTCCTCCTCTTATCCTCCCGCTTCCTCTCCACCCTCTTCCTTCTCCTCTCCCTCTCTCCTTCTCCTCTCCCTCTCTCCTTCTCCTCTCCCCCTCTCCTTCTCGATCTCTCATCATCTTCCTCCTTCTCCTCGTTATAAATGTATTTGTTTGTTCAATAAGCTATATCAAATCAATAATATAGTTGTAAATTGTCGCATTAAGTGTTGCCCCAAGAGATGGCCCTGGCCGACACGCTGCACAAGTACACACTTTAATATATCACACATTGTTCAGTATTGTGCGCGGGGGTGGGGGTGGGGGGGGGGCTGGTGACAGTCCCAATAGTTTAGATGTTTTATCGTGTCTCTTGTGTGCCGTATATGTTCTCTGTATCCATGTTGTCCTGGGTTGTGTAGTTCATTATTTTCTATAAAATTGGAAATTTGATTCCTAATCACTATTTCAAAAACTTTTATGTGTGATGTTAGTGCAATTGGTCTATAATTTTTTCGCAAAATTTTACTATCCCCCCCCCCCACCCACCATTGTGCAACGGAGCTATATCTGCAGATTTAAGTGCTGCTGGTATCTCCCCTGTATCCAGGCACTTTCTCCATATTATGCTGAGTGCTCGCGCTACTGGTACTTTATATTTCTTTATGAATATTGAATTCCACGAGTCCGGCCCAGGAGCTGAGTGCATGGGCATATTGTCAATTTCTCTTTCAAAGTCTTCTGAGTTCGTGTTAATATCCGTTATATTATCTGCAGCTTGAATGTCATTCATAAAGAAGCTGTCTGGGTCATCAACTTTCATGCTGTTTATTGGTGTGCTAAACATAGCCTCATACTGGCTTCTTAGAATATCACTAATCTCTTTGTTGTCTGTCGGAAAACCCGACACCATTTAATAATATTACACGCAATATGCAGATAATATTGCTGCTGTTGTATACACAAGTTAACCCTTAGAAAATGTAGCTTGTAGTGGAATTTTCCGTCAATAGAAAACGGGATATCATTGCCACATAGTACGATAAATTCACCAGCTATTCTGTTGGGAATTATTCTTAAATACAGTAGTCTTTGGACTTATAACATCATAAAAACATCTCATTTGAATTAACTTAATTATCAGTACCAAAAATAGAGTAAATGTGACCCTTCTATGACTTACTGACATCTGGACAAAGTGAGCCAGGAGCGTCAGTAGGGAGTGGTCAGCCATTGTTTGGTAAGACCGAGTCGTTGGAGCGAGTTCAGCTCTTATAACTCTCTTGGACGAAGTGTTATGGAGATCAAAGTGTTCTACCATCATCAACACGCTGTCAACAACCACAAGGGAAGTGTCTTTCCGAAACCCGTTTATCTAATCATTTCTGGCCAGTTAATGTTAGTAGATATAGGGCGAACCCGTTAGAACACAAATGATCGACCCAAATGAATTACCCAGGTAATTAAGTCTTGGTCCTTATCTAATGTACAGTGTTTTCTCTGATATAGCTGTCATATATTAGGATTCCGGCTTGACAGCTAGTGCCCTTTGACAGGACAATAAGAGGAAGCAAAGCTTGATACTACAGTTACTTGGGGTGATGGAAGCTAGCCTCACACGAGGATAATTTGGTGTCTACATCCTAGTTATATCTGGTGGACTAAGCCTGCTGTACAATAAGGTAAGGCACCTCCAATTTATTTACTAATATATGTAGTTAATACTGTAGTTTGATTGGCTGCATATATATAAATTTAATATAAACCCCCCCTAACGTGTAAGGATCGATTTGTGAGATTATTGCAGAAATACAGTCCACTTAACATCATACCAATTTCTATCGAAATATATAAATTAACGTAAATATATATTCTATATAAATTCATATAAATTAAATATAAATCTCACAGGTCGGTTCCCACATTGTCCTCTATGTACGAACCTTCAGTTGTAATGAAAGGTCTAATACTGGTGGAGGTTTATTAAGTTTAAAATTATGCATACGAGAAAATATTTTGGGATTGTCTTTATCTCTTGTATATCTTTCTGTTCCAGTTCCATTTCCTCAGACTCGTATGATCGCTTCAACGTTTGTTCTATTTCTTCCATCTCCCTGTTTAGGTTTATTTTCCTTTCTTGTGATAGTCGTGTCTGCCGAAGCATTTCCGTTATTTTTTTCCTTCTGTACAGTCGTCTGCGTTCCCTTTTCTAGAGTGGTCCTTTTTCCTTGTCTACCTTGTGCAGCTTCCGGAATCAACAGCCCCGCGGCCCGGTCTCCGACCAGGCCTCCCAGTTGGTCGCCTTGTCAACCAGGATGTTGGACGCGGCTGCTCTCAGCCTGACGTATGAATCACAGCCTGGTTGATGAGGTAACCTTTGGAGGTGTTTATCAAGTTCTCTCTTGAACACTGAGGGTCGGCCAGTTATGTCCCTTATGTGTAGTGGAAGCATGTTGAACAGTCTCGGGCCTCTGATGTTCATAGTTCTCTCTTGAACACTGTGAGGGGTCGGCCAGTTATGTCCCTTATGTGTAGTGGAAGCGTGTTGAGCAGTCTCGGGCCTCTGATGTTGATAGTTCTCTCTTGAACACTGTGAGGGGTCGGCCAGTTATGCCCCTTATGTGTAGTGGAAGCGTGTTAAACAGTCTCGGGCCTCTGATGTTGATAGTTCTCTCTCAGAGTACCTGTTGCACCTCTGCTCTTCAACGGGGGTATTCTGCACATCCTGCCATGCCTCCTGGTTTCATGTGATGTTATTTCTGTGTGCAGGTTTGGGACCAGCCCCTCTACTATTTTCCACGTGTAAATTATTATGTATCTCTCCCGCCTGAGCTGAAGAGAAAACAGATTTAGAACTTTGAATCGATCCCAATAATTAAGATGACTTGTAGAATGGATTACAGGATCTTTGCACGCTCTCTAGGTCAGCAATTTCTCCGGCTGTGAATGGGGATGTTAGAGTGCAACAATATTCCACCCTAGAGAGCACCAGTGTCTTGAAAATGTATCATCATTGGTATGGCGGCCCTTGTTTGGAAGGTCCTTGTTATCCAACCTGTCATTTTTCTTGCAGTCGTGACGGCTACTTTATTGTGTTGTGTAAAGGTAAAGTCTTCTGATATGATTACTCCCAGATCCTTTACATTGCTTCGTTCTATATTACGATTTGATTCCGTTTTATGTATGGTTTCCGTTTTTAAATTTTAATTTTTTCCATAGCGCAGGAGCTCGAAATTATCTTCTTTAAACATATCTGTGGCCCATTGAAAGACCGATTTACATCAGATTGGAGGTTTGTCGTGTCCTCTATGTTGTCTACTCGCATGAAGATCCCGGTGTCATCTGCATATGATGATAGTGTTGTAGATTGTATCCAGATCTATGTCTGATATGATGATAAAAAGTACAGGAGCTAGTACGGTACCTTGGGGGGGGGGGGGGGGAGGCCTGAGCTTTCCACTGTAGATGATCCGGATTTGACTGTGTTGACTATTTCACTCTGCGTTCTGTTCGTTAGGAAGTTGAAGATCCATCTTCATACTTTGCCAATAACTGCCATTGCGCTCATTTTGTGCGTAATAACACCATGGTCACATTAGTCTAAAGCTTTTGCAAAGTCTATGTATATTACATCTGCGTTTTGTTTGTCTTCCGTGGCACCTGAGGCCATGTCTTAGTGATCCAGCAACTGTGAAACAATGTTGTCCAGGGTGATGTTGATGTTGTGATAACATATGATCTGTAATCTTACTTCATAGCACTCTTTCAAAGATTTTTATGATGTGTGAGGTTAGAGCTATTGGGCTATAATTGCATCTGCTTTACTACCTCCTAAGTGAAGTATTGTGATCTCCGGTGTTTTAAGTATGTCAAGGATAACACCAGTATCTAGGCTCCGTCTCTAAAAGATGTTTAGGGCCTGTGATAGTGGTGTTTTGCACTGATGCATATACAATTCCAGGAGTGAGGGCCGGGTGCAGAGTGCTGGTCATGCTGTCTATGGCTACTTCAAAGGCCCGAGAGGTTAGGGTGACATCTGTGGTTCTTGAAATAAAACATTCACTGTAACTAGCTGACATGTAACTATAAGATTTGAAGGAGAGATGAAATTGTTTATGTAATAATTTTTTTTTTTTTTTTTGAGATATATACAAGAGTTGTTACATTCTTGTACAGCCACTAGTACGCGTAGCGTTTCGGGCAAGAATCTAAGATGAGGTCTGATAAAGACCTTTTGTGCCCTCTGTAATGCTTTTACGCTACCGCTCACAGGATGAGTATGGGGTGCACAATAAACTAGCAGCCTTCGGCGGCAACAATAAATCAGAACAGGGCGCTCTTGCCTGTCGCAGTTGCTGGACCACTATGACATGGCATTAGATGCTATGGAAGACAAACAAAACGCTGATGTAATTTACACAGATTTCGCAAAAGCCTTTGATAAATGTGACCATGGTGTTATTGCATATAAAATGGGTTCAAAAGGAATTACCGAAAAAATAGGCAGATGGATCTACAATTTCCTGACTAACAGAACTCAATCTGTAATAGTCAACAAAATAAAATCCAGCCCATCAACCGTGAAGAGCTCAGTCCCTCAGGGTACTGTACTTGCTCCAGTACTTTTTCTCATCCTCATATCGGACACAGACAAGGACACAAAATCTATAGTACTGTATCATCCTTTGCAGATGACACTAGGATCTTCATGAGAGTAGGCAACATAGAGGACACGGCGAACCTCCAGTCAGATGTAGATGAGGTCTTTCTATGGGCTACAGAAAATAATATGGTGTTTAACGAAGATAAGTTCCAGCTCATGCGCTACGGAAAAAAAGAGGAAAATATATAAATGGAAACCAAGTACAAAACGCAGTCAAATCATAACAAAGAATGAAAAGGCAATGTAAAGGATCTGGGTGTACTCCTGTCGGAAGACTTTACCTTTAAAGAACACAATAAAGTAGCCGTCACAACTGCAAGAAAAATGACAGGTTGGATAACAAGAACTTTTCACACTAGAGATGCTATACCGATGATGATACTCTTCAAAACGCTTGTGCTCTCTAGAGTGGAGTACTGCTGCACAATGACACCCTCTTTCAAAGCTGGAGAAATTGCTGACCTGGAGAACGTGCAGAGAACCTTTACTGCTAGAATCCACTCAGTAAAATATCTAAACTATTGGGACCAACTAAAGAGCCTAAATTTGTATTCTCTTGAGCGCAGGCGGGAGAGATACATAATAATTTACACGTGGAAAATAGTAGAGGGGCTGGTCCCAAACCTGCACACAGAAATAACATCACATGAGACCAGAAGGCATGGCAGGATGTGCAGAATACCCCCGTTGAAGAGCAGAGGTGCAACATGTACTCTGAGAGAAAACTCTATCAACATCAGAGGCCCGAGACTGTTCAACACGCTTCCACTACACATAAGGGACATAACTGGCCGACCCCTCACAGTGTTCAAGAGAGAACTATCAGCATCAGAGGCCCGAGACTGTTCAACACGCTTCCACTACACATAAGGGACATAACTGGCCGACCCCTCACAGTGTTCAAGAGAGAACTATCAACATCAGAGGCCCGAGACTGTTCAACACGCTTCCACTACACATTAAGGACATAACTGGCCGACCCCTCATAGTGTTCAAGAGAGAACTATCAACATCAGAGGCCCGAGACTGTTCAACACGCTTCTACTACACATAAGGGACATAACTGGCCGACCCCTCACAGTGTTCAAGAGAGAACTGGATAAACACCTCCAAAGGATACCTGATCAACCAGGCTGGGATTCATACGTCAGGCTTTGAGCAGCCGCGTCCAACAGCCTGGTTAACCAGATCATTAACTAGGAGGCGTGATTAGAGACAGGGCCCCGGGGTCGTTGATCCTCGGAACCTGCACAAGGTAGGTAAGGAGGTATAGGTTGCCCTCCATCCCCCCCCCCTCCCCTCCCCTCCTACAGCACACTCGGGCACACATTTGCCAGCAGACACACAGGAGAGGTTCCAGGACACAGGAGAGACACATAGAGCGTGAGACACACAATGTGTCATGTGTCTTCATATCTCTCCGTGAGGGTGCGTGGGCAGTGACGTCACTAGCCCAGTAAATCCAGTTAGTGTGTTGGGCTGGAAATGGCCAAGAGTTTAGTGGTTGTGGGGGAGGTGAGTACTGTTGGTGGGGTGGTTGTGGGGGAGGTGAGTACTGTTGGTGGGGTGGTTGTAGGGGAGGTGAGTACTGTTGGTGGGGTGGTTGTTGGGGAGGTGAGTACTGTTGGTGGGGTGGTTGTGGGGGAGGTGAGTACTGTTGGTGGGGTGGTTGTGGGGGAGGTGAGTACTGTTGGTGGGGTGGTTGTAGGGGAGGTGAGTACTGTTGGTGGGGTGGTTGTTGGGGAGGTGAGTACTGTTGGTGGGGTGGTTGTGGGGGAGGTGAGTACTGTTGGTGGGGTGGTTGTGGGGGAGGTGAGTACTGTTGGTGGGGTGGTTGTGGGGGAGGTGAGTACTGTTGGTGGGGTGGTTGTGGGGGAGGTGAGTACTGTTGGTGGGGTGGTTGTGGGGGAGGTGAGTACTGTTGGTGGGGTGGTTGTGGGGGAGGTGAGTACTGTTGGTGGGGTGGTTGTGGGGGAGGTGAGTACTGTTGGTGGGGTGGTTGTGGGGGAGGTGAGTACTGTTGGTGGGGTGGTTGTGGGGGAGGGTGTTCGTCCTTACCTACCTACGTCAAGTTCTCACAAGTCAAGCCTGGCTTTGGCCCAGGGAGTAGAACAACTCCCCAGAACACCTTCCAGGTACAAGTGAGATATACCAGACGCGCGCGCGCGCGCTTGTGTGTGTGTGTGTGTGTGTGTGTGTGTGTGTGTGTATGTATGTATGTATGTATGTATGTATGTATGTATGTATGTATGTGTATATATATATATTATTAAATATGACCGAAAATGTAAGATTTATAATTCTAACACGAATTTTCTCTTATGTTTCTTTTCACTGTCGATGGTAATTGAAAAATCAATTCTCCAAAATTCATTTTTATTTCTAGTCTGACGCGACACTTGAACGCGTTTCGTAATAACTTATTACATTTTCAAAGACTTGGATTACACACACACAACTATAACCTGCAAACACTAAACAGAGTTCTACTATACTATAATTCAAACGGCTTTTCATTTTATATACCTGCATTTGGGTGAGGTGATATGTTACAACAGTTTTGGATGAGGTGAAAACAAACTTTCAACACAAGATAGAACACGAAATATTGGGTAAAGTTAAAGGGGAAGAATGGAAGTAAATGCAAAGGGCCTATTGGCCCATATTTCTTGAGACTTCTATATTGGTGCGGAGTCTTGAAGTGGGTAGAATATAGTTGTGCATTAATTGGCTGTTGATTGCTGGTGTTGACTTCTTAATGTGTAGTGCCTCGCAGATATCAAGCCGCCTGCTATCGCTGTATCTAT
This sequence comes from Procambarus clarkii, assembly GCF_040958095.1. Lineage (NCBI taxonomy): Eukaryota > Metazoa > Arthropoda > Malacostraca > Decapoda > Cambaridae > Procambarus > Procambarus clarkii. Next base: position 1,664,655 of record NC_091163.1, on the reverse strand, counting down.
CGATGATTTCCGTGTTTTTTGTTAAGACTTCTCTGGTGATGGTCTGGTTGTGGGAAGAGATTATATGTTCCTTAATGGAACCCTGTTGCTTATGCATCGTTAATCGCCTGGAATGAGTTGTTGTTGTCTTGCCTATATACTGAGTTCTTTGAGGCTTACAGTCCCCAAGTGGGCATTTGAAGGCATAGACGACATTGGTCTCTTTTAAAACGTTCTGCTTTGTGTCTGGAGAGTTTCTCATGAGTAGGCTGGCCGTTTTCTTGGTTTTATAGTAAATCGTCAATTGTATCTTCTGATTTTTGTCTGTAGGGATAACGTTTCTATTAACAATATCCTTCAGGACCCTTTCCTCTGTTTTATGAGCTGTGGAAAAGAAGTTCCTGTAAAATAGTCTAATAGGGGGTATAGGTGTTGTGTTAGTTGTCTCTTCAGAGGTTGCATGGCGTTTCACTTTCCTTCTTATGATGTCTTCAACGAAACCATTGGAGAAGCCGTTGTTGGCTAGGACCTGCCTTACCCTACAGAGTTCTTCGTCGACTTGCTTCCATCCTGAGCTGTGGCTGAGAGCACGGTCGACATAAACGTTAACAACACTCCTCTTGTACCTGTCTGGGCAGTCATGTGCTTTACAGTCATGTGCTCCACACCCACCCAACTGGGCGGCAGCTTTACAGTCATGTGCTCCACACCCACCCAACTGGGCGGCAGCTTTACAGTCATGTGCTCCACACCCACCCAACTGGGCGGCAGCTTTACAGTCATGTGCTCCACACCCACCCAACTGGGCGGCAGCTTTACAGTCATGTGCTCCACACCCACCCAACTGGGCGGCAGCTTTACAGTCATGTGCTCCACACCCACCCAACTGGGCGGCAGCTTTACAGTCATGTGCTCCACACCCACCCAACTGGGCGGCAGCTTTACAGTCATGTGCTCCACACCCACCCAACTGGGCGGCAGCTTTACAGTCATGTGCTCCACACCCACCCAACTGGGCGGCAGCTTTACAGTCATGTGCTCCACACCCACCCAACTGGGCGGCAGCTTTACAGTCATGTGCTCCACACCCACCTAACTGGGCGGCAGCTTTACAGTCATGTGCTCCACACCCACCCAACTGGGCGGCAGCTTTACAGTCATGTGCTCCACACCCACCCAACTGGGCGGCAGCTTTACAGTCATGTGCTCCACACCCACCCAACTGGGCGGCAGCTTTACAGTCATGTGCTCCACACCCACCCAACTGGGCGGCAGCTTTACAGTCATGTGCTCCACACCCACCCAACTGGGCGGCAGCTTTACAGTCATGTGCTCCACACCCACCCAACTGGGCGGCAGCTTTACAGTCATGTGCTCCACACCCACCCAACTGGGCGGCAGCTTTACAGTCATGTGCTCCACACCCACCCAACTGGGCGGCAGCTTTACAGTCATGTGCTCCACACCCACCCAACTGGGCGGCAGCTTTACAGTCATGTGCTCCACACCCACCTAACTGGGCGGCAGCTTTACAGTCATGTGCTCCACACCCACCTAACTGGGCGGCAGCTTTACAGTCATGTGCTCCACACCCACCCAACTGGGCGGCAGCTTTACAGTCATGTGCTCCACACCCACCCAACTGGGCGGCAGCTTTACAGTCATGTGCTCCACACCCACCCAACTGGGCGGCAGCTTTACAGTCATGTGCTCCACACCCACCCAACTGGGCGGCAGCTTTACAGTCATGTGCTCCACACCCACTCAACTGGGCGGCAGCTTTACAGTCATGTGCTCCACACCCACCCAACTGGGCGGCAGCTTTACAGTCATGTGCTCCACACCCACCCAACTGGGCGGCAGCTTTACAGTCATGTGCTCCACACCCACTCAACTGGGCGGCAGCTTTACAGTCATGTGCTCCACACCCACCCAACTGGGCGGCAGCTTTACAGTCATGTGCTCCACACCCACCCAACTGGGCGGCAGCTTTACAGTCATGTGCTCCACACACACCCAACAGGGCGGCAGCTTTACAGTCATGTGCTCCACACCCACCCAACTGGGCGGCAGCTTTACAGTCATGTGCTCCACACCCACCCAACTGGGCGGCAGCTTTACAGTCATGTGCTCCACACCCACCTAACTGGGCGGCAGCTTTACAGTCATGTGCTCCACACCCACCCAACTGGGCGGCAGCTTTACAGTCATGTGCTCCACACCCACCCAACTGGGCGGCAGCTTTACAGTCATGTGCTCCACACCCACTCAACTGGGCGGCAGCTTTACAGTCATGTGCTCCACACCCACCCAACTGGGCGGCAGCTTTACAGTCATGTGCTCCACACCCACCCAACTGGGCGGCAGCTTTACAGTCATGTGCTCCACACCCACCCAACTGGGCGGCAGCTTTACAGTCATGTGCTCCACACCCACCTAACTGGGCGGCAGCTTTACAGTCATGTGCTCCACACCCACCCAACTGGGCGGCAGCTTTACAGTCATGTGCTCCACACCCACCCAACTGGGCGGCAGCTTTACAGTCATGTGCTCCACACCCACTCAACTGGGCGGCAGCTTTACAGTCATGTGCTCCACACCCACCCAACTGGGCAGCAGCTTTACAGTCATGTGCTCCACACCCACCCAACTGGGCGGCAGCTTTACAGCCATGTGCTCCACACCCCCTCAACTGGGGCGGCAGCTTTACAGTCATGTGCTCCACACCCACCCAACTGGGCGGCAGCTTTACAGTCACGTGCAGACTGCACCTACAGTAAGCAAGTTTAGTTACTTCGCTAAGATTCCTGGCAGAACATCACTATGAATGAAGTCCTTAACAGATTTCGTGGACATCAGTGGTCGTGTTATCTCGGAATTCCGTAAATTTTTTTCACATTGCATTATATAGTGACGCAAAGTATGCGAATAGTTCTGCTGACCGAGTTTACATGTAGTTAAATCTACGTCAGTAGATGTTGCAGACTGCCAGAGGTACTTGTAGCCGAGCCTAAGCCTAGCAGTAGTAACATCTAGAAGTCTGCTAACCTTATTGGATGACCCATAGACGTGCGGCACTTCTTGCATAATAGCTATTATGCAGGTTTACTATAGAAATAGGAACCCGAATTCTTTTTCTCCCATGCAAAACAAGAACCAAAACATCATCCATCATTGGGCCCTTGCGCAAGGGTGACGGATCCTTCACAAATGACAACAAAGAAATGAGGGAAATACTGAGGCTTCACTACGACTGTTGTTAGTGACCCGCTGACCACAGTGATGATCGGTGGTCCAAATGAACTCTTCAAGAATATTACACCAACATGGAACCACATATCAGATGTCACCCTAAACCCTCGGGCCTCTGAAGTAGCCATAGACAGCATGACCAGAACTCTGCACCCGGCCCTCACTCCTGGAATTGTATTAATAATAATAATTATAATAATTTATTTAGAAAAAGTACATACATAGTTGCAGAGTTACAGTAAAAACATTGTTTGATTTAAAGATAGAGGTAGTACATACAATACCTAATGCCACTAGTACGCATAGCGTTTCGGTGTATATTCATCCATCAGTGCAAAACACCACTATCACAGGCCCTAAACATCTTTTAGAGACGGAGCCTAGATACTGTGTTATCCCTGACATACTTAAAACACCGGAGATCACGCCACTTCAACATAGCGGCAGCAAAACAGAAGTATAAAAAAAAAAGCTCAAACTTTACACACACAAATCTTCGAAAAATTGCTAAGAAGATAGTTAATAAGTCACATACAATCACATCATTAACCTAACCCTGGACAAGACGGGTTGAGAAGAGGGCGCTCCTACTTCTCACAGTTGCTGGATCTAACTATCATCTAACTTTAGGTGCCACGGAAGACCAGCAAAACACACGCGTAATATAGACACACTTTGCAAAAAGAGTTCAACAAAACGGAATAATTTACACGTGGACAGTTCCTAACTGTTCCTAACTGAGGGACTGGTTCCTAACCTGCTCACAGAAATGACGCTACATGAAACCAGTAGGCATGGCAGGATGTGCAAAATATGCTCACTGAAATGCCGAGGTACGCTGAGAGAGAACTCTAATCACCATCAAAGAGCCAGATCTTTGAGATCAAAGCATCAAAGAGATCTTTTCCAGCCCTCCAGGCACCCTCTCTAGCCCTCCTGGCACCCTCACCAGCCCCCCCAGGGACCCTCTCCAGCCCCCCAGGCACCCTCTCCAGCCCCCCAGGCACCCTCTCCAGCCCCCCAGGCACCCTCTCCAGCCCTCCAGGCACCCTCTCTAGCCCCCCAGGCACCCTCACCAGCCCCCCAGGCACCCTCTCCAGCCCTCCAGGCACCCTCTCTAGCCCTCCAGGCACCCTCACCAGCCCTCCAGGCACCCTCATCAGCCCTCCAGGCACCCTCTCCAGCCCCCCAGGCACCCTCGCCAGCCCCCCAGGCACCCTCTCCAGCCCTCCAGCCCCCCAGGCCCCCTCACCAGCCCCCCAGGCACCCTCACCAGCCCCCCAGGCACCCTCACCAGCCCCCCAGGCACCCTCTCCAGCCCTCCAGCCCCCCAGGTACCCTAACCAGCCCCCCAGGCACCCTCTCCAGCCCCCCAGGCACCCTCTCCAGCCCCCCAGGCACCCTCTCCAGCCCTCCAGCCCCCCAGGCACCCTCTCTAGCCCCCCAGGCACCCTCACCAGCCCCCCAGGCACCCTCTCCAGCCCCCCAGGCACCCTCTCCAGCCCTCCAGGCACCCTCTCCAGCCCCCCAGGCACCCTCACCAGCCCCCCAGGCACCCTCTCCAGCCCCCCAGGCACCCTCTCCAGCCCCCCAGGCACCCTCTCCAGCCCCCCAGGCACCCTCTCCAGCCCCCCCAGGCACCCTCTCCAGCCCCCCAGGCACCCTCTCCAGCCCCCCAGGCACCCTCTCCAGCCCCCCAGGCACCCTCTCCAGCCCCCCAGGCACCCTCTCCAGCCCCCAGGCACCCTCTCCAGCCCTCCAGCCCTCCAGGCACCCTCTCTAGCCCTCGAGGCACCCTCTCTAGCCCTCCAGGCACCCTCTCCAGCCCCCCAGGCACCCTCTCCAGCCCCCCAGGCACCCTCTCCAGCCCCCCAGGCACCCTCACCAGCCCCCCAGGCACCCTCTCCAGCCCCCCAGGCACCCTCTCCAGCCCCCCAGGCACCCTCTCCAGCCTCCCAGGCACCCTCTCCAGCCCCCCAGGCACCCTCTCCAGCCCCCCAGGCACCCTCTCCAGCCCCCCAGGCACCCTCACCAGCCCCCCAGGCACCCTCTCCAGCCCCCCAGGCACCCTCTCCAGCCCCCCAGGCACCCTCTCCAGCCCCCCAGGCACCCTCTCCAGCCCCCCCAGGCACCCTCTCCAGCCCCCCAGGCACCCTCTCCAGCCCCCCAGGCACCCTCTCCAGCCCCCCAGGCACCCTCTCCAGCCCCCAGGCACCCTCTCCAGCCCTCCAGCCCTCCAGGCACCCTCTCTAGCCCTCGAGGCACCCTCTCTAGCCCTCCAGGCACCCTCTCCAGCCCCCCAGGCACCCTCTCCAGCCCCCCAGGCACCCTCTCCAGCCCCCCAGGCACCCTCACCAGCCCCCCAGGCACCCTCTCCAGCCCCCCAGGCACCCTCACCAGCCCCACAGGCACCCTCTCCAGCCCCCCGGGCACCCTCTCCAGCCCCCCAGGCACCCTCTCCAGCCCCCCGGGCACCCTCTCCAGCCCCCCAGGCACCCTCTCCAGCCCCCCAGGCACCCTCTCCAGCCCCCCAGGCACCCTCTCCATCCCTCCAGGCACCCTCTCCATCCCTCCAGGCACTCTCCAGCCCCCCAGGCACCCTCTCCATCCCTCCAGGTACCCTCTCCAGCCTCCCAGGCACCCTCACCAGCCTCCCAGGCACCCTCTCCAGCCCCCCAGGCACCCTCTCCATCCCTCCAGGCACCCTCTCCAGCCTCCCAGGCACCCTCACCAGCTTCCCAGGCACCCTCACCAGCCTCCCAGGCACCCTCTCCAGCCCCCCAGGCACCCTCTCCAGCCCCCGGGCACCCTCTCCAGCCCCCCGGGCACCCTCTCCAGCCCCCCAGGCACCCTCTCCAGCCCTCCAGCCCTCCAGCCCCCCAGGTACCCTCTCCATCCCTCCAGGCACCCTCTCCAGCCCTCCAGGCACCCGCTCCAGCCCTCCAGGCACCCTCTCCAGCCCTCCAGGCACCCTCTCCAGCCCCCCCAGGCACCCTCTCCAGCCCCCCCAGGCACCCTCTCCAGCCCCCCAGGCACCCTCTCCAGCCCCCCCAGGCACCCTCTCCAGCCCCCGCAGGCACCCTCTCCAGCCCCCGCAGGCACCTTCTCCAGCCCCCCCCAGGCACCCTCTCCAGCTCCCCCAGGCACCCTCTCCAGCCCCCCCAGGCACTCTCTCCAGCCCCCCCAGGCACTCTCTCCAGCCCCCCAGGCACCCTCTCCAGCCCCCCAGGCACCCTCTCCAGCCCCCCAGGCACCCTCTCCAGCCCCCCCAGGCACCCTCTCCAGCCCCCCCCAGGCACCCTCTCCAGCTCCCCCAGGCACCCTCTCCAGCCCCCCAGGCACCCTCTCCAGCCCCCCCAGGCACCCTCTCCAGCCCCCCCCAGGCACCCTCTCCAGCCCCCCCAGGCACCCTCTCCAGCCCCCCCAGGCACCCTCTCCAGCCCTCCAGCCCCCCAGGTACCCTAACCAGCCCCCCAGGCACCCTCTCCAGCCCCCCAGGCACCCTCTCCAGCCCCCCAGGCACCCTCTCCAGCCCTCCAGCCCCCCAGGCACCCTCTCTAGCCCCCCAGGCACCCTCACCAGCCCCCCAGGCACCCTCTCCAGCCCCCCAGGCACCCTCTCCAGCCCTCCAGGCACCCTCTCCAGCCCCCCAGGCACCCTCACCAGCCCCCCAGGCACCCTCTCCAGCCCCCCAGGCACCCTCTCCAGCCCCCCAGGCACCCTCTCCAGCCCCCCAGGCACCCTCTCCAGCCCCCCCAGGCACCCTCTCCAGCCCCCCAGGCACCCTCTCCAGCCCCCCAGGCACCCTCTCCAGCCCCCCAGGCACCCTCTCCAGCCCCCAGGCACCCTCTCCAGCCCTCCAGCCCTCCAGGCACCCTCTCTAGCCCTCGAGGCACCCTCTCTAGCCCTCCAGGCACCCTCTCCAGCCCCCCAGGCACCCTCTCCAGCCCCCCAGGCACCCTCTCCAGCCCCCCAGGCACCCTCTCCAGCCCCCCAGGCACCCTCACCAGCCCCCCAGGCACCCTCACCAGCCCCACAGGCACCCTCTCCAGCCCCCCGGGCACCCTCTCCAGCCCCCCAGGCACCCTCTCCAGCCCCCCGGGCACCCTCTCCAGCCCCCCAGGCACCCTCTCCAGCCCCACGGGCACCCTCTCCAGCCCCCCGGGCACCCTCTCCAGCCCCCCAGGTACCCTCTCCATCCCTCCAGGCACCCTCTCCATCCCTCCAGGCACTCTCCAGCCCCCCAGGCACCCTCTCCATCCCTCCAGGTACCCTCTCCAGCCTCCCAGGCACCCTCACCAGCCTCCCAGGCACCCTCTCCAGCCCCCCAGGCACCCTCTCCATCCCTCCAGGCACCCTCTCCAGCCTCCCAGGCACCCTCACCAGCTTCCCAGGCACCCTCTCCAGCCCCCCCAGGCACCCTCTCCAGCCTCCCAGGCACCCTCACCAGCTTCCCAGGCACCCTCACCAGCCTCCCAGGCACCCTCTCCAGCCCCCCAGGCACCCTCTCCAGCCCCCGGGCACCCTCTCCAGCCCCCCGGGCACCCTCTCCAGCCCCCCAGGCACCCTCTCCAGCCCTCCAGCCCTCCAGCCCCCCAGGTACCCTCTCCATCCCTCCAGGCACCCTCTCCAGCCCTCCAGGCACCCGCTCCAGCCCTCCTGGCACCCTCTCCAGCCCTCCAGGCACCCTCTCCAGCCCCCCCAGGCACCCTCTCCAGCCCCCCCAGGCACCCTCTCCAGCCCCCCAGGCACCCTCTCCAGCCCCCCCAGGCACCCTCTCCAGCCCCCGCAGGCACCCTCTCCAGCCCCCGCAGGCACCCTCTCCAGCCCCCCCCAGGCACCCTCTCCAGCTCCCCCAGGCACCCTCTCCAGCCCCCCCAGGCACTCTCTCCAGCCCCCCCAGGCACTCTCTCCAGCCCCCCAGGCACCCTCTCCAGCCCCCCAGGCACCCTCTCCAGCCCCCCAGGCACCCTCTCCAGCCCCCCCAGGCACCCTCTCCAGCCCCCCCCAGGCACCCTCTCCAGCTCCCCCAGGCACCCTCTCCAGCCCCCCAGGCACCCTCTCCAGCCCCCCCAGGCACCCTCTCCAGCCCCCCAGGCACCCTCTCCAGCCCCCCCAGGCACCCTCTCCAGCCCCCCCAGGCACCCTCTCCAGCCCCCCCAGGCACCCTCTCCAGCCCCCCCAGGCACCCTCTCCAGCCCCCCCAGGCACCCTCTCCAGCCCCCCCAGGCACCCTCTCCAGCCCCCCCAGGCACCCTCTCCAGCCCCTCCAGGCACCCTCTCCAGCCCCCCCAGGCACCCTCTCCAGCCCCCCCAGGCACCCTCTCCAGCCCCCCCAGGCACCCTCTCCAGCCCCCCCAGGCACCCTCTCCAGCCCCCCCAGGCACCCTCTCCAGCCCCCCCAGGCACCCTCTCCAGCCCCCCCAGGCACTCTCTCCAGCCCCCCCAGGCACTCTCTCCAGCCCCCCAGGCACCCTCTCCAGCCCCCCAGGCACCCTCTCCAGCCCCCCAGGCACCCTCTCCAGCCCCCCCAGGCACCCTCTCCAGCCCCCCCCAGGCACCCTCTCCAGCTCCCCCAGGCACCCTCTCCAGCCCCCCAGGCACCCTCTCCAGCCCCCCCAGGCACCCTCTCCAGCCCCCCCCCAGGCACCCTCTCCAGCCCCCCCAGGCACCCTCTCCAGCCCCCCCAGGCACCCTCTCCAGCCCTCCAGCCCCCCAGGTACCCTAACCAGCCCCCCAGGCACCCTCTCCAGCCCCCCAGGCACCCTCTCCAGCCCCCCAGGCACCCTCTCCAGCCCTCCAGCCCCCCAGGCACCCTCTCTAGCCCCCCAGGCACCCTCACCAGCCCCCCAGGCACCCTCTCCAGCCCCCCAGGCACCCTCTCCAGCCCTCCAGGCACCCTCTCCAGCCCCCCAGGCACCCTCACCAGCCCCCCAGGCACCCTCTCCAGCCCCCCAGGCACCCTCTCCAGCCCCCCAGGCACCCTCTCCAGCCCCCCAGGCACCCTCTCCAGCCCCCCCAGGCACCCTCTCCAGCCCCCCAGGCACCCTCTCCAGCCCCCCAGGCACCCTCTCCAGCCCCCCAGGCACCCTCTCCAGCCCCCAGGCACCCTCTCCAGCCCTCCAGCCCTCCAGGCACCCTCTCTAGCCCTCGAGGCACCCTCTCTAGCCCTCCAGGCACCCTCTCCAGCCCCCCAGGCACCCTCTCCAGCCCCCCAGGCACCCTCTCCAGCCCCCCAGGCACCCTCTCCAGCCCCCCAGGCACCCTCACCAGCCCCCCAGGCACCCTCACCAGCCCCACAGGCACCCTCTCCAGCCCCCCGGGCACCCTCTCCAGCCCCCCAGGCACCCTCTCCAGCCCCCAGGCACCCTCTCCAGCCCTCCAGCCCTCCAGGCACCCTCTCTAGCCCTCGAGGCACCCTCTCTAGCCCTCCAGGCACCCTCTCCAGCCCCCCAGGCACCCTCTCCAGCCCCCCAGGCACCCTCTCCAGCCCCCCAGGCACCCTCACCAGCCCCCCAGGCACCCTCACCAGCCCCCCAGGCACCCTCTCCAGCCCCCCGGGCACCCTCTCCAGCCCCCCAGGCACCCTCTCCAGCCCCACGGGCACCCTCTCCAGCCCCCCGGGCACCCTCTCCAGCCCCCCAGTTACCCTCTCCATCCCTCCAGGCACCCTCTCCATCCCTCCAGGCACTCTCCAGCCCCCCAGGCACCCTCTCCATCCCTCCAGGTACCCTCTCCAGCCTCCCAGGCACCCTCACCAGCCTCCCAGGCACCCTCTCCAGCCCCCCAGGCACCCTCTCCATCCCTCCAGGCACCCTCTCCAGCCTCCCAGGCACCCTCACCAGCTTCCCAGGCACCCTCACCAGCCTCCCAGGCACCCTCTCCAGCCCCCCAGGCACCCTCTCCAGCCCCCGGGCACCCTCTCCAGCCCCCCGGGCACCCTCTCCAGCCCCCCAGGCACCCTCTCCAGCCCTCCAGCCCTCCAGCCCCCCAGGTACCCTCTCCATCCCTCCAGGCACCCTCTCCAGCCCTCCAGGCACCCGCTCCAGCCCTCCTGGCACCCTCTCCAGCCCTCCAGGCACCCTCTCCAGCCCCCCCAGGCACCCTCTCCAGCCCCCCCAGGCACCCTCTCCAGCCCCCCAGGCACCCTCTCCAGCCCCCCCAGGCACCCTCTCCAGCCCCCGCAGGCACCCTCTCCAGCCCCCGCAGGCACCCTCTCCAGCCCCCCCCAGGCACCCTCTCCAGCTCCCCCAGGCACCCTCTCCAGCCCCCCCAGGCACTCTCTCCAGCCCCCCCAGGCACTCTCTCCAGCCCCCCAGGCACCCTCTCCAGCCCCCCAGGCACCCTCTCCAGCCCCCCAGGCACCCTCTCCAGCCCCCCCAGGCACCCTCTCCAGCCCCCCCCAGGCACCCTCTCCAGCTCCCCCAGGCACCCTCTCCAGCCCCCCAGGCACCCTCTCCAGCCCCCCCAGGCACCCTC